>NC_090322.1:242843025-243146056 GCF_040869045.1 Eurosta solidaginis
CACAGTTTGGCAAAATTTTGAAATCTCAATGAAGCCTAGAAGGGTTAATTTAAAAGTAAGAGACAGAACTTCAATCAAACTTCAAGAGTCATGACTTCAAAATAACGTCTTATTTATTGCAATGTTAGAAGGCTAAAGCTCTGTTTTTCAGTGCGACTTTAAAATTATGTTGAACATAGTATATTTCCACCAATTCTTCCACTTAAACTGGAAAATAATCTAGTTTTCTGTAGCATGGCCAAGCTGACTTCTATACGATCTTTTAAATAAAAGTGAAAGCTTAAAAATACATGTAATAATAATTTGTTTAATGTTATCAACCAAACTTTTACCTATAAAATGTCAAAAGTTTCGAATTTTCTATGTGGCAAATATGTTCAACTAAGTTCAAAGTCCTGAAGGAGGTATAATATTGAGTTTTACGCAAATTTAAAGACACAGAAGCGAATAAAACCCCAAAGGTTTCGCTGTCTAAGCCATAAAAGTATTTCAGTGGACACGTATTTTGATGGCGGAGGAAGGGACAGACCTCCACTGAGTTTGAAGGGCAAGTGGAGGAAGACTTTACCTCCCTTGGTGCTCTCACGAAACACCCAAATGTTTGTGAACATAAAGATGTTGCATGCGCGAACTTTAGTGGAAAGCAGCAGAGCTTCACAAAATTCTAGTAGGTCACTTGCACCACACCACAAACTTTAACACAATTTTTAACATAATTTAAGCACACAAAATACACTGGTTGGAGTTTTAGAGAGTAAAAGTTAAAATTCTGAACAGATTAGGTGAATAAAAAGTATACAAATAATTGTTAAATAATAAATAAACACATTTAGCTGTGGTGAGTGGTTAATGTGACCCACTAGAGGTTTTTTTGTGGTTTGAAGGTTGCTGCACATTATTTTTCGCGCATGCAACATCTGTACTTTAAAATTGTCTCTGAAACAACTACGTATCGATGTCCGAGTGGAACATCATTCTAGGTTTAAATGAGTCTAAAAACTATAGGAGAAAATGCCCGTAGTTTAAACTTGTTTGAAAAAAAAAGGTTCATAAATTGTTCAAACAGTTCAAAATACGTTGTAATTGAAACGTAATTGTGCAGAGATCGGGCGTTTTGAAAAAGATTCTCAAATAGGCCTTCCCACAAAAAAAATTCGTATATAAAAGTGCTTAAAATGTTTGCTGAGGTGGGTCGTTCTAGTCCCTATGCCAATATCATATCTTTAACTCACACACATTAACAAGATCTTCAGTTGCAATATACACGAAGAAAGCGTCAATATTAAGTACAGCATTTAAAACACCTCCGAAAAAGCTCAATGTGTGTGCTGGTTTGGTCTCAGTCGCAATCGCTTTTTCTTTTTATTTAAAAAAATATAAGTACTTCCGTTATTATACCAAATGATATGCTTTACCCCCGCCACAAAATTTAATAATCCAAAAATGGCCTATTGTCTTTATTTATTTATTTACAGTTTATGGTGTTTCAAGCCTTACAGACTATATAACATATTTTAACTTTACTTAATGATAAAATAAAATATTTACAGACCACTTGCATTGTTATAAATGGCAATAAATTTCCAGATTACACAGAACAATTATCACTGAGTATTGATTTAAAAGTGTGCTTTGGCAAAGAAAAATCGATGGCTAAATAATTTCAAATCGGTCATGGCTCTAAACAAGGGTGCATTAGAGGCATAGGGGGTCCTGGAATTGTCCGTATAAAAAGTAACTCTGTTACGAAGCGGCCTGCTCGGGATTCGAAAACGAATACTGGCGGGGAGGCAAGGTGCATCAACTTCTCCGCGAATAATGTCATAGACAAAAGTGGAAGAGATAATGGTTCTTCTACATTGAAGAGACTGTTGGCTTATAAGTGCACATCTGTCTTCATACGAGGGATTCGGATCAGGCAAATTCAACGATCGCAATGTGAAACGAACAAATGTTTTTGTACACTTTCGAGCCTCTTAATATGGCACTCATGATATGGCTTCCAAATAAAGCAAGCATATTCAAGCTTAGAGC
Organism: Eurosta solidaginis; assembly: GCF_040869045.1. NCBI lineage: Eukaryota > Metazoa > Arthropoda > Insecta > Diptera > Tephritidae > Eurosta > Eurosta solidaginis. Next base: position 242,845,060 of record NC_090322.1, read on the forward strand.
GAACAAGCGCAGTGAGCAATAATTTTAAAGTATAGGGATCGCTAAAGTCAGAGCTAAAGCGCCGAATGAAGGCCAGCACTGAATATGACCTAGCAATGGTAGCATTCAAGTGAGTTGTAAAAAAAAAATTCGAATCGAATATTACCCCTAAGTCTTTTATCTCGTTAAGGGTTGAGAGGCGGGTGCGGCTAATAAAATAAGAGTTGGGGAGATTATCGCGAGCTTTGGAGAAGGTAACATGAAAGCACTTACCAACATTTAGCGGCAGATTATTGGTATCACACCACACAGCGACATTGTCGAAGCCAGATTGGATCCTTTCCGCGTCAGAGGCATTCGTTCTGGTTTCAAAAACCTTTAAATATCAGCGTACAAAAGAAAATTAGAGTGCTGAAAGCAGGCTACCAAAAAGCAGCGGCCACAAAATGCAACCTTGCGGCACGCCGGAGGTGGCAACAAAGCTGGAGTCATTGGTGCCTTAAGCCGGAGTCATTGGTGCCGTATGTCGTATCGCTGTATCCGTATCCCTAACGTAATCAGCTGTTTATCGTTACGACGGTAAACCAAAACCCAATTGGTTGCCTACGATACGGTTACGACCTTAGCGGCACCAATAATCGATTGCATTGATTCTCATAAGGTTGGTCGAATCAGCTGTTAAAAGGTTACCGATACGGTTACCGATAAAGCACCAATGTCTCCAGCTTTATGTCGTATCGCTGTATCCGTATCCCTAACGTAATCAGCTGTTTATCGTTACGATGGTAAACCAAAACCCAATTGGTTGGCTACGATACGGTTACGACCTTAGCGGCACCAATAATCGATTGCATTGATTCTCATAAGATTGGTCGAATCAGCTGTTATTAGGTTACCGATACGGTTACCGATAAAACACCTATGTCTCCAGCTTAAAAAGCTATCATCCGGTGGCAAAATACTGAGCCAGATAAATAATTTTGCATGTAAATGCAACAACAACGATTTGAGCCAGATAGAAGTCTGGTTCAATTTGTGAGCCAGATAATTTGTTAATTACTTCTTTTTAGTTTGGCAAAGCTGCCTTTAATAAACCTACTTTTTCAAAAAAAGATGTCGCTGCTTAGCCTTTCGCCGTATGAGTTAAATGAAAAACAGCGGCGACATCTGCCTATCACATTTCACGTGTGCGAAAATTTCACGACATCTGCTTCTCAAGTCTCTCAATTATACAGATCATTCCCGTGAGAATTCAGCGTGAGCCGGAGCTGTGAAACTCACTGAAAGACGGCAAAAGAGTTAGAGTGAGTATTGTCAATTACAACAACACAACTCCGCTGTTGAAGATATGACCTTATCCAAGAAAGAAATGTTGAGTAGAAACCCAAAGAAAGCAATTTAGAAATTAGGATTGAGTGACTAACTTTATCAAATGCTTTTAAGAAATCAGTGTATACAGTATCGACTTGTAAACGATTATTAAACGCGGATAGGCAATAATCAGAGAAAATTGCTAAATTTGTCACAATGGATCTAAAGGACATGAAACCATGCTGATTGATACTGATTAGACGTTTTACCGCAAAATACATTTTTTGTTTCACAATATTCTCAAAAAGTTTTGAAATAGTCCACAACTTTGCTATGGGTCTATAATTGGCGACGTTATTTTTATTACCCGTCTTGAAAACTGGGCTAATGAAAATTATCTTCCATGCATCAATAAATCCACCACACTCGAGAAATTTGTTAAAAATAAGAAGTGGGATCGCCAATTCCACAAAATCTTTAAGGGATAAAGTCAAAGCGCCAAAGTTGATAGATGAGTCAGCCCAAACGGGGACCTCTGGCCGGACTTCCGTTTGCGCAACAAAGTTGGAGCGGCAAAAATCTGCAAAAAGATAAGCCGCTTCAGCAGGTGAAGAGGTATGCTCCGTATTATAGAATACTGATGCCGGAATGGTAGAGCATAACTTTTTGGATTTTACGTATTTCCAAAAACGCCTTAAGCTGGAGACATTGGTGCTTTATCGGTAACCGTATCGGTAACCGTTTAACAGCTGATTCGACCAACCTTATGAGAATCAATGCAATCGATTATTGGTGCCGCTAAAGTCGTAACCGTATCGTAGCCAACCAATTGGGTTTTGGTTTACCGTCGTAACGATAAACAGCTGATTACGTTAGGGATACGGATACAGCGATACGACATACGGCACCAATGACTCCGGCTTTAGGGTTATCCTTAATATCAAGTTCAAAGTTACGAACAAAATTCCTATGGAGTCTTTTGCCCAACACTTTAAATTTTTTAGAATAGTGAAGGAATCTAGATCTATAGACCATGGACTTAGTGAGTTTGAATTTTCTGAAGAATCTGTTTCTCAAATTCTTTAGCCGCTTCAGCTTTATGGTATACCATGGAATCTTGTAACAACGCACTTTTTTTCGAGGTATATTGTCAATACAAATTTGATTAAAAATAGTTTTAAAAATTTAGAAACAACTAGAAGGATCCTTTCCCAGAAAAAGAGACTCCCAGTCAGTGGACGAATGACAATAAGTAAATTCAACTTTAGCTAAATTGTTGCAGAATTACCTGAAACAAAAAAGTAAATAATCGGAAAAGAACACGAAATACTCAAATTTGTTAAGGAATTGGTTTACTTAAAAACTCATAGGCCCCTATTATGAGACAAATTCGATCTTCGACTGTGGTCGAAAGAGCTGATCGAACGAATTTTCATTCGGTATTACGACGCGCGTTCAATGAAGGCAAGCATTATTGTGAATTTCGATAAATTCATAAGTTCACAATAGCACATTTCCAATACTCTGTCAAATAAAATAGAATAAATAAACAAAAGCAGAACTAGTTATTAAATGCAAATATTAAAAATAAAAGTATGACTACAACGGAATTGTGGTTTGATGATTCGTCAGATGAAGAGGAAAGCTTACTGGAGCTAGCCAGAAGTAGGAGACAGGTAACATGGTTCAAATCCTTTTGAAGTGAATTCCACCACGTAAGTGTAGCTTTCTAAATAAGTTGTTAAATTGTTGAAATTATAAGTTTTGTTTATAGATTTATTCAAAATTTCTGACTGTCCAAAGAAGCGTTCATGGACTTGTTGTCCAGTACAGATGAACTGCTGCAGGAATGCACAAGAGCCGAGTATATTCCTAATATTTTTTAATTTTGGCAACAGTTTGTTCCATAATTGAAACCAGTCTTTCAAGCTGTTGCTTTGTACTCACGACCTTGGACCTATATAAAATTAATTTAAATAGTTTAAAATTACTAGTAGGTAGTAAAAAAGTAGAACATAAATACAAAAAACTTACATTTTAAACAATTTTTTTCTATTCGATACAGCATCGACTACAAATTTCTATTCGCTTGAAAATTAGAAACACAGCGAAAATTTCGACAGAGATGAGTTGTCATAATACCAATTTCAAATTCGATTTTCGATGTTCGATAGCCAGCGAAGATCGAAGATCGAATAATGCTCATAATAGGGGCCATATTCTGCAAAACTGGTTATAATTGGGGATTATGAAACTGAATTGAGTTTAATGTTTTCCAAGTGGTGGTAGCACTACACATAGAGGGTGACTCATATGACGTTATCTTTGCAAAAGATAAATTATTTGGTAAACACTTTCATAAAAAATTCGTGAAAAACTTTTACTGTCTAGTTCGAAGAATTATTTCCAAAAAAAGTATACCAATGAAAAACATGCCGTGCTGGTATTACGATAAGAAGGAATTGCGTGATACACCTTCCATACAAGATGGTATATCGTTTGAGACAGAGCGGCGATATCGTAAAGAAGGTGCACGCTTCATAATGAATTGCGGCACACAAATGGGATTAGGTCACAATACAATGGCAACTGGAGTTGTATACTTTCATCGTTTTTATATGTTTCATTCATTTAAAAGTTTTCCACGTTACGTGACGGCTTGCTGTTGCCTGTTTCTTGCGGGTAAAGTCGAAGAAACTCCAAAGAAATGTCGCGATATAATAAAAATAGCAAGAACAATGCTGACTGACACTTATTTTTATTCATTTGGTGATGATCCGAAGGAGGTAAGTACTGGGATTGAACATTTCTTTGATTTGTGTTTTTATTAAAAAAAGTTCAATAATCTGGCTGGAATTGTTTTTATGTCCGCTTAAGGGGCTTAGAATATTCCCGCCACTAAAATCCCAAGACCAAAATGTCGGAGAGCAAAACAAAAAATCATTGTTGTGTTAACAGTTCTAAAAATCGTTATCGATCCAGTCGGCTTTTAGCAGAATATGCTGTTAAGGCCGCTGGAGAGGGCTTTCCATATCGTAAGGACTCTTGAAGCTTTGGAGATTGTTTGTGTCTTAAAATCACATGAGAAGCTATCCGTTTTCATTTCCGGCCAAACCTATCAATAAATACTTAAAAAAGCACTTGATGAAGAATAATGGAGAACGGCCTGGACCCGCTGGTACCAGACGATGTTATACCATTACTGGAGAAGAAAAAACGCACCTCTGAGACGAGATTTGGAATTGATTTTTGCGAATTTTTTTGCATTTGGTCAACAGTCAAATGCATTATATGTAATTATGAAATGCGTTGATGCATCGAGATGAGAAGGTGCGAAGTGATTGGATGAACGATATGAGGACACCTTTAACAACCTGTGTATCAATTTATCAACAATCTCAACACAGTGCTCAATAGGTAAAGATCGACTTGGGACGATGCGTTTAAAGATATTTATTATCTGCTCGTTCTTGTTTCTGTAACTGGAAAAACACTCACCGAAAGTTTATTACCTGAAGAGTATTACGCATGTGGACAATCCTTTGCCGGTTTTGCACACTGGTACACTTCCTTACTAACACTATAGTACCAGTCGACAGCCGCAGTAATGGTTTTATATAGTGAACCTTCTAGTATTTTGATTTTAAGAATGCCTTAGCATAAGAGAATTTTTCGTTCTTTATCATTTAATACACCATTCATTTAATATGACAAACATACAATATTCTCTTTCGTAATTTATATCAGTGAATAATTTCCTCGTCCTCGTCAATATTTCCAGGAAGTTATGACATTGGAACGTATTTTGCTGCAAACTATCAAATTCGATTTACAAGTGGAGCATCCATATACATTTTTACTGAAATATGCGAAATGCTTTCGTGGCGATCAAGTTAAATTACAAAAAATGGTACAAATGGCATGGAACTTTGTAAATGATTCGCTAAGTACGGTTGTATGTTTGCAATGGGAACCCGAGATAATCGCCGTAGCATTAATCCATCTAGCTAGTAAACTGAGTAAATTCACAGTGGTTGATTGGATTGGGAGACAACCGAGTCATAACCGTTGGTGGGATATGTTCGTATCGGATGTAACAATGGAAATACTCGAAGATATATGTCATCAAGTGCTAGATTTATATCAACCTAGTCAAAAGGACACACCCGAAACGAATAGCCCACCCCAAAAGCCACCCAGTCGTGCCGATAGTCCTACACCAACGAAACCGGTTTTACCGACGTCAAGTAGCAGTGGTTCACCAGCTGGCAAAGTCAAACCAACGCCAGTAAGTACTCTAAACCCATCGACAACTATCGCCGCATCTGCTGCAATACCCATAATAGGAGAGCAGCTTAGTAATATACAAAGCATTAAATCGCTGGCGAATTCGGGTCCAATTGGTCCCACAGCTACAGAGCCCTCCGTTGCCGCTGCAATACCAACAGTTGGTATGTCGTCAACAAGTTATCACAATATTTATCCGCCATCATCAGCAACACATCAAATACACTCACTGTATAACTCTGCAACACCTGCCCCGCCACAACCGCCTTCGCATAATTATATCGGTCCGACAGGTCCTTCGAATATCGTGCCACCACCGATTCCACCACTAATGGGTGGTTCTTATGGCATGGCACCTAGTGGTGGACCTTGGGGAGGACCTTCGTTAAACTCAAATTCGCATTATGCTTCAAATTTGCCTCAATCCATGGCGCCGGGCGGTGGTAGCGGTGGTGGTGCGCCACCTCAGCATGGTTACCAGGGATCGTCACAATATTCAAGACGCAGTTATATGTGATTATGAACTAATTATGTAAGTCGTTAGAAAACAAAAATGGTTTTTTAATTTTTGATATAGCATTTAGAATTAAGCAAACACTGCGCAGTTAAGCAGTGTTTGAAATTTGCATAAGATTGTATGATACGTGCCCAAACTAATGGGAATAAAATGTGCTGAAATCTAAAAACTGTCGGTATTTAGCCGCCGATATCATATATGGCCTGTAATTGTTAGTGTTTCAGCCGCGAAAGCATAAGGAGGCTCCGCTTCTCAGACGGGGACGTTAGCACTAAATACTTAGAGCTGTACCCACTGAATACCCATTTCGGTAGAAGGTAAATCCAATAGAGTCCAAATGATATGCGATATCCACCGCTTGTATGTTTAGCATACATTAAATTCCCTGGTAAGTGCTGTGCTTGATACCAATAAGTGCCAGTCGTTGTACTGACACTAATGTTTTGGAAATCATCGGAGGCTCCAGCACGTTTCATCAGACCAGCACAACATAAAACAAAATCGGCTTGACCAACCGTCTCATAAAACCAGTGTATTACCCTTGTTGAGAGTCTCCAACTACAACCGGAGGCCCATTTGCTTCAGCACAAGGGAGTCTATGCCTTCCTAGTTCTACCCTTTACATTGGACCTCCAGAACAGCTTCCTGCTTAAAGGAAAAAAAAATTCTTAACGCGACCATCGGACTTGTACCGAATTAATAACCGGCAAAGGACTGCCAACTTCCGTAAAACTCCCGTGGATCTTCCAGGGCGAATAATGCGCACTGTTCCAAACCAATTATAAGTTTTTTGAATGCTTCAGGAGAAGGGTCGGCTGCTAATCCGACTCATAAAAATAGCCCTAGTCCGGTCTAATGCAGAATACGAGATCCACAGTATTTTCTCCCAAATTACAAAACAATTCAAAAGATTATTCGAACTATGGTCTGACGTTTGCTAAAGGTCGAAATACAAAAAGCACATTTTATTTTTCTCACATCTGGTAACATTCATGTCTTTGTCATCAGCAATTTACAAGTAGCAATAATTGGTGATTTTATTTGCTGAAAAGTGTTTATAATTGTGCCAAAACATTAGCATAAAAATAGTGAAAATCAAGCCTACAAGAGCCAGTGTCACTAAAGCAAATTCGTGAGTATTTTCCACAAAAAAAAAATGAACGCAATTCTTTCACCAATCGCATAGCTACAATTCGTATCTCACAAGGAACATATTTCTGTGAAACATTTTGATCTCCGTAATCAGCATTGAATTGAATCATTATTTGTTGTTTCCGCCTCTATTTGTTTTTCCCCGGATTCCTGCGCCGGTAGTGTTTTGAAATATTAGCCCAGTGACGTGGAGGTCAATTGGTGTTATTTAGAAAGTAGTGATTACGGCGAACGCCGCGTATGCACAGGTGTTCTGCACAGAAATACTACGGATAGCGCCCCGCATTTTGAAAGGCTCGAGTTATATCTTCGCTTTATCCTCAATCCTGTTGCAATTAGGTGACTGACATATTCATAAGTATGTATATCTATGCTGTTGTGTGTGGATTCAAATGAGGTAATTTAGGTTCATAACTTGCTTTAGCGATTTATATTTTTGGTAAATGTGTTAAAATGCAAATGTAAACAAACAGCACTGTTCGAATGTCATGCGGCACAAACGCCATTAAGCGCAACTGTTTATTATAGCATGCGACTATTTTTACTAGCATGCCACTTTATATTGTGTCGAGCAGTGTTGTCAACACTTCTTTATACCTTATTTAGACTGCGCCAAATGCCCCATTTCTTTTGACATTTCCTTAATAAAAGCAACCCGGTACATGATGTAATAATAAAGATGATGTCAACAACATAACCTCACTTTTTCGCAGGCATGCTTAACCAACGAACCGATATCATTTCGTTACGATAATTAACGTTAATAAACGAAACAAAGTCATTTCGTTTCGTTTATTAACGTTAAAAACGTCAAATTAACGAAATGATTTCGTTTCGTTTTCTGCCATATCAAAACGGAATCAAATCGTTTATGTTCATTATTAATTTCAAACTATGCTGGCAAAGCTGATTGATGGCGGAGTCATTAAAGGTGAAAGCAATAGCCAAGCTGATTGCAACTTTTCTCATGAATTTTGACAGTACGAACATTTCTCAGAGTGTTTTTGACATTACCACCAACGAATTACACAAACAAATTATATGGAGTTTGTGTGTGTATGTGCGCTCGTTGTTACCACCTTACGGCTTCACCATGGCTATAGCATTGCCAGCACAATTCAAACATAAAGTATCACGTTTTTGTTAACGTTTTTAACGTTAACGAAAGCTTTTCGTTTCGGATAAAAACGAGATACAATTTATCTTGATAATTTCTTTATCGATAATATTTCGAAGTGTTTCAACGGAAACGGTGGAAATTTTTTGATAAACGATTAGCTTAACGTTAAGGTGCATCCCTGCTTTTTCGGCAGCTCTAAATGCCAGTATTTACGTGTATTTCAAAAGTAATCACCCCTATTCTGCATTTCGATTACGTTCCCGTTCTACGCTCCGCTTTAATCGAAGTTTGGTATTCTGCATTACGACGGAATCGTAAAGAGAAGAGGAAGAGCAAATGATTTTTCGAAATCAGCTGTTGGTACGGAATGTGTGAACATTGGAACAAAATAAATTAATGAAAATTTGTAAAAAACACTGAAAAACGTTTATATTTTATTATCCACGCCATTTTGTACAAAAAAAAGCAATAGAATATATTGCCGCAGTGTTATTTTTTTGAGTGAAGTGTTTTCATAATTATAAGTGTGTTTTTGTCGTTCTTTTGGCCAATTCCCCGCCGTGGCCACCAAGTTTTGTTAAAACGGATTCCTGCACGAATATAGTTGACATTTTCTGAATTTTAATGATGCTAATTTCATTGCACTGGCCTAAAATACTTTATAAAGGTTTATTATTCTTTCCGCAAGGATTGTTAACGTTTTCGCTTCACCTTCCTCTACGCCGGCAGCTTGCTTTGGCATATAATTGGACCCAACGAACAGACACAAATTATAGCTGTCTATTATAATGGAATCAATAGCCACGGCTTTATTTATGGAGTTGGAAAGTAACGCATACGAAAATTGCCAGGCGAGAATGGAAAGGCAAATATTGCGAGATTTGTGTAATCCATTTGAGATGAGTGACGAATTGTAAGAAATTGAACTTAAAAGTGGTAAAGTTTAATGATCAAAAAAACTTTCGACTTAACAAGGATGCTTTGAAGTATGTGTTAGATACTTTTGCGGGGCAAATACGTCCAAGGACTTCGACATCGACATGTTGTTTTTGACCTGGAAACATAAAAAACAATCATCATCAAGCCTTCTACGTTTCTTAACAAGTTTTACTTACATTTTTGTTAAAATTCTGTTATAAATTAATAAAAAATAAAAATAAAATATTTTTCCGCCAACTAATTTGCAACTTAGAAAAACGGAACTACGATCGAAATGCAGAATACAAAAAATCGAACGATTCGAAGTTGGATCGAAAGAGATTGGAACACAGAATACCAAAATTGCCAAATCGAAAAAATTCCAATCCAAGTCGAAATGCAGAATAGGGTTGAATAAATTTGGTTTGTTTAATTTTTCGTACAAATTCTTCAAATAAATTAGTTTTCAATTTTGTCTATATTCTGTTAGGGAATACAAAGTTACGTTAATCTTTTTGGCTAAACAATTCTGTTGTTGTTGTTGTAGCGATACGGTTGCTCCCCGAAGGTTTAGGGAGTGATCGATGTGATGGTCCTTTGCCGTTTACAGATCCGGTACGCTCCGGTAACACAGCATCATTAAGGTGCTGGCCCGACCATCTCGGGAACGATTTATATGGCCACATTAAACCTTCAGGCCAATCCGGTATTTTAGTCGCCTCTTACGACAGGCATACCTACCGCGGGTATATTCTAACCCCCTGACCCGCTGGGTTAGCTAAACAATTCTAGTAACGGCTTATATAGTTATAACATTTCTATACTATACGTTTAGAAATAGTTATAATATTTCTAAACGTATAGTAAAATCTACTACGAATGTAGTAGAACTCTAAGGCAGTTCTGTATGATAGACAACCCTCTAAATTATGCATGCCGAACTTGTTCGAATAAGGGAAAACATTAACGGAATGAAAGCACCTGAATATTCATTTCATCATGACCCGGTAGAAACACACGCCCAAACACATTCGACTTTTGTGTCGTTTTAGGCCTGCGTCACCTTCAATTTTTCCTGACCACAACGAACGCAAAAAAAAAAAAAAACATTATTGTTTGTCATGTTATAATATAAGAAAAAAAATTTTTTTTTTGAACACGAGTACAAAATTATGTTTAAATTTGATTGAATGGCGATGGAAATTTGTAGATTTTCCAGGAAGTGCGGAAATTTTGAGAACTAGATTACAATCCCAGAACTCTTTTTGTGTTGCTTTAATCAAAACACCTACCAGGTATATCCGTTTCTGATTATATTACCATTTTCCCGCATTGATAAAAATTTCAAATTTCTCAACTGCACACATACATATTTTTATTTTTTTTTGATTTCCTTTTGTTCTGAGAATGATTTTTAAATATTATATTGTGCAGAAACCTAAACAAAAATCATTGTCGTGCAGAAGAGAGAACGGTTATACACTTACAAGGTATCAGGGCGTTACCTGCGGACTGAGAACATAGCAACTAAAACGCAAATTTGATTAAAAAATAAAGATGTTGCATACGCGAACTTCAGTGGAAAGCAGCGGAGCTTCACAAAATTCTATTAGGTCACTTCCACCACACCAAAAACTTTAACACGATTTTTAACATAATTTAAGCACTCAAAATACACTGAATGGAGTTTTAGAGAGTAAAAATTAAAATTCTGAACAGATTAGCTCAATAAAAAGTGTACAAATAATTGTTAAATAATAAATACAGACAGTGGTACATTAACAAATTGTGCTGCGGTAAGTGGTGAATGTGACCTACTAGAATTTTGTGAAGCTCGCTTCACACTATTTTTCGTCCCTGCAACATCTCTATCTTAAAATTGTCTCTGTAAAACGTTTGTGTTCAAGGTTGACGCAACGAAAGCGCAGTAGTCGAATGTGTTTGGGTCTTAAAAGCCCCGTCACATAAGCAGTTTTTCATATAGATGCGTTTAACCTCAATCTTATGCATTATGAGTAGATTGCAAGTATTTTTGTGGAGAACGGTAGATTATGTGACACTGACATGGAAAAGTAGCCAACTTGCAACTTTTGTTGCAAGCAAAGCATAAGAATTTGATATTTGCCTTGGCTAAGGGTGCTGGCACATTTTGCAAGTGAAATTATTTATCCCACTGGTTGGTAAATTTTCTAACATTTTTCGCAATTAAAATCTGCAATATAATGCCGATTTCACACAAAGGCTTAATGAAATAATTAGTAAAGTTTTCTACATTATAGCCCTAATTTAACTCAATCTTCCATACAAAATACAAATTCTTAATTATCTCATTATTGCTTTATTGAATGCCTAATCGAGTGAAAAATCCAGTCGGTTTTGCTTGGTGCTTCGAATTTTATTGTCAATGTAAATAACAATCAAAAATAAATTAATTTCAATAATTTACGAAAAATAGGAAAACACGAAAAAATTTAAAATCGCTGCATTTGCTGCAAAAGATAATATGGCTTTTTCGAAAATAGGCACATATTTGGTTAGGTGCAACATCTATGGGTAGTTGCGCATGCATTTTATTTTGATTGTATTTATAGTTAAGAAGGAAACGGCTACATTCCATTTTAACTATTTTTTGTAAAAACGATATATTTTCTTGGGGCTGCTGACAGATGATGTTGGCTTAATGAAGCAAAAGATCCTGTATGAAAAGGGAAGCTTAATCATTTCATTAAATAGAATTTTAATTCGATTAAGTTTCTGTGTGAAAACGGTATAACAAAGGAATACGACACAAAATATGTTAGCAAGAATTTTTGTTGTATAAGGAGAAAATGCTTCACGAAATAAACTTCAATTGCCAAGTCTGAAGTTCCTTCATATTTATAAACGCTAAATCTTGGTAGATTGTGGCGATGTTACTGGAATGCATTCATTATGGCGCGGCCTTAAGTGCTGTACCAGAGTTACAAAAAGTAGTTCGCACTTGTTTTTTTTTAAGCCAAACTAACACAGAAACTGGGCACGTATTACGATCCGTGATCGAAACCCATTTTTTGAATCACAACAGCTCTGAAATGGTGGATCGGATTAATGACGTACGTGAACTAGCGGCAAATAGTACTCGTTAGATTTAGAACTTATTCAGCTCAATTCTAAATATTCCCTCCGAATTTTGTTCTCGCAATTTTTTATTACCGCAGAAAAATTCCTGCAATTCTTTTCTCCTAGGGAGAACAATAATTGGGGAATAGGAATTTCGAATTTGGAATTTCGTTGCGCATTGCGCAGAATAATGTAGTAGAATGTACATATTTTTGCACAAATTTGTACAAATAAGTGTTCTTTCTTAAAAGTACCAATTTACTTTAACTATTTTTATGCATTCCCAATTGAAAACTCCTAAGAAATGGCAGAGAAATCTCCCTCTCACGCACATTCATAATACCTACTTTTCTCCCATAAGCGGTTTCCGCTTTTTCGAACATTGTTCAGAATAAGAGGAAAGGGAGAAGTGAGAAAACTCACAAGGAATTTTTATTTAGAATACGAGAAATGGGAGAAGGGAAAAACTTCGCAGAGAATTTATGCTTAGAATTGGGCTGTTTATAATTTTTAGAAATAGTTTGAAAGTTGCATAGATATCGTTTGAGTGAAAATGGTTTTCAGTCACTGATCGTTAAACGTAATACCGGCCGTGCTTTTATTTTTTTTTTCTCTTTTTTATCATACTCTTAGGCCCGGTTTTTCAGTAGTTGGTTAAGCTAAGCTTAAACTAAGTTTGCGTAAACTCTAGTCAAATTAAAACTCCAGTTAAACTGCTGAGCAGTTTTTCAGTCACAGTTTAAGGCCGCCTTTGGGGTATGCTGTTTTGTGCGGCAACATTTGCTGTCATCCAGTGAGTTTTACAGCTCCGGCTCACGCTCAATTCTCACGGGAATGCTCTGGATCATTGAGAGACTTGAGAAGCAGATGTCGTGAAATTTTCGCACACGTGAAATGTGATAGGCAGATGTCGCCGCTGTTTTTCATTTAACTCATACGGCGAAAGGCTAAGCAGCGACATCTATTTTTGAAAAAGTGCGTTTATTAAAGGCATCGTTGCCAAACTAAAAAGAAGTAGTTAACAAATTATCTGGCTCACAAATTGAACCAGACTTCTATCTGGATTTATCTGGCTCAAATCGTTGTTGTTGCATTTACATGCAAAATTATTTATCTGGCTCCGGATTTTGCCACCGGATGATGGCTATTGGTTTTTTATTATAAAGATAATTTGTAGATACGGCAACAGGTGTATTTTGTTTACCCAACAAACATGGAAAAAAAGTTCTCCAGCGAAATATATACATATCTAGTTCCGGTAGTGATATCCAACATCATTATTTAATTATTCTTAAACCGGATAGTTCTCGAGTTGATATTCAACTTAATTATCCAATCACCTTTGAGAAATTTTGTAAAATTAAAAGTTTTCAAGTTTATATCCAACGTCATTAATATTTTCCAATTATTATCCTAATTTTGAGAGATTTTGAGAAATGTACAGTTCTCAAATGAATATTGAACACATTTTTACAGTTGATATCCTATATTGCATAGCGAGTTGAGGTGGAGTTGAAAAAAATCTCAAAGGTGGTACCACCAAAACCAACAGCTGTTTATTGTGAGAAATAAACAGCTGGTTGATAGCAGTAATGAAGCGCAATTAATCAAAAATAAATTATATAGGTGGCCGCCGTGGTGTGATGCTAGCGTGCTCCGTATAGCACACGGAATATCCTGGGTTCACTATCCGGGCAAAGCCACATCAAAGTTCTATAAACAAGGTTTTTCAATTAGTAGAAAATTTGTCTAAGCGGGGTCGCCCCTCGGCAGTGTTTGGCAAGCACTTCGAGTGTATTTATGCCATCAAAAGCTCTCAGTGAAAACTCATCTGCCTTGCAGATGCCGTTCGGAGTCGGCATAAAACAAGTAGGTCCCGTCCGGCCAGAAGCTCTGTCTAAAATCTCTTCGGAGGCTAGCGTGTCACATTTATTTATTTTTTAATTAATATATATTTCATTTTAGTTTCGTGAAAACACTGTAATATGGAATCTTACATCAAGTTAGAGAACCACAAGTTGGTAATTAAATTTTTTCTACTTAAGTAATAACATTTTTTGCTTTATAAAAAATTCCCTCTTTTGCTGAGTACGCTATGATTCTCGAGTTGAGCTACTGTTTCGAAACAACTCTTGAGATTTTAGAAGTATGTCTAGTTATGAACATGAGCTCTAATGGTACTCAAGCCCATATACTTGTTGGGTATATTCGACGTCTTTTAACGAACACAAATCACCTATAGGTTAACTAGAGTTTAACTCTGCCAGATCGGCCGCTTAACTAAGCTCAGCTTAAACTTCAGTTAAAGTGGACTAACAAACTGCAGAATAAGTTTAAGCGTAGTTTAACTGACAAACTGAGTTGAACTTGTACTGAAAAACTGGGCCTTATTAAGTCAATTACGTCAGTGCATTTTGTGATGAATTGGTGTCCTCGCAATCGAGTCTTTCAGCAGAGGTTAAGCGTTACCAAAGTAAACGCATTCAAATTACTTGTTTTGAGGTAATATAGCGCCTAGCTGGTAACAAAAAAATTAGTTTACAAACAATATTAGCATTTGTCTACGCGAAATTCAGGTCACATTTTAATTTTATTCCTAATCATGATGGAATAAAACCAGACAGGTAAAGTCAGTAGTACATAAACAAAAGTTTGATGGCAGTCATTATTCGGTCATATTTTAAAGTAGTAGGGAGGGAAATGCTTTGTACTAGTTTGCTACTTTTTTACTACTTTAATAATGAAATGTGTCTAAGGCCCGGTTTATCAGCTAAGCTTAAACTAAGTTTGCTTAAACTCTAGTCAAATTTAAATTCCATTTAAAATACTAAGCAGTTGGATTTTTTATTATCTAGATAATTTGTAGATACCATGGTATAAATATTACCAGGTAAAACCATTTACTCTTCTTGGCGGCCATATTGGTTTTTTGATTTTTAAAAAAATTTTAAAATCACTCTTTTAAACTTTGTGGAAATGCCAAACCAAAGTAAAGACAAAAAATTGTTGGTTTGACATTTTTCACTTTTTAAATGCCAAAAAAAATAAAATGCTATAAGTGAAAAAATATTTCGAAAATTTTTGAAATCGTTTTTTATGTATATGGCAAAAAAATTAGTTACCAATATAATGGATGCCTCAACACGTCCTATTTTTGCAAAGGGACAAAAGAAAAGGCCTTACTTATTAACCTCTTCTAATTAAGAAGCGAATGTTGGAGACCACCCCTACTGATTTTTCATTCATCCTTCTTCACTTGGTTGATACGTCTTCAGGGGGCACCAAGAGAGATCAAAGTCTTCCCCCACCTGATTCTCCGACCCCAGTGGAGATCTTCCCATAACTTGCCCACGCCACCAAAAACGCTGTAGCTCTTCGCAGCTTAGCTAAACATCATCGCCCAGTTGAAGTATGATAGTTCGTGGAGGCTGAATTTACCGGCTGAACGGCCAAAGTCTGCCGCCGTGGTGTAGAGCTAGTGTGTTGGCCTATCCATCAAAAATATTTAAGAAAATTTGTATAAATGGTATTGATTGTCCGTCGGCATTACCTTGGCACCAAAAGTTCGTCCGAATTAGCAGATACATTTTGGGTCGGCACAAAACATGCATTTAGGTGAGCCACTTCGTAGAAAAACGAATACACGATACGTAGCCTTCGAATTGAATGGAAACTAGACCTTAATCTCCTCAGATATATATCACACAAAATTGTTATTATTAGTAGATATGTATCTCTTCCGTACACCTCGGCGGTAAGTCGGTTTTTATTTCAGTCGCGCAGACGCAGATAAATTTCTAAACAATTTTTTGAAGAAAATTCCTCGGAAGAGGATCGTGGCCTGATGCTTCTTTTTGCGGGAAACTACAATACAACCCTTGAGTTGAAAATTCTGGAATACGGTTGACCGTTGAGATTTCTTCCCACCAAAAAACTTATTTCCACCAATAAAAAATTCGGTTTTGGATAAAATATCATAATATTAATGTTAGATCGCAATAATATATGGTAATTCTATACGACAGCATGACACTGGTAATACGCGTCCAAAATTACCGAGAGAGGTATCAAAAGACTCGTATTGACCTCGACAACAATAATGCGAAGGCGGAAAATAAAAACTTTAGATCGTTCAAAAGATATTAACGAAAAATCGAAAAATTACCCCGTAGTGCTCCGAAACCGAGGGTGGGATCCATAGTATTTTTGCGCAGAACACCTTTCTGCATTGGCGGCCTTTGGCCGCGCTTATAAAAAATTACCTTGGGCGGGTCCAACACCGGTTTGGAGACCAAAACTATATCCGCGGAAAACACTTATGTTCACAATTTTTTTGGGTACCACAAAATCATCAAAATTACAACCACATGAAAATTTTCAAAATTTCTTTTGCAAATATCTCTTGACAGACCCAAAATTTTTTACCTCCGCTTTCGGATTCGCGATCCTGGATCCAAAACGCGTCTTTTGATACCTCTATTGATATTTTTGGACGTGTATTAAGAGTATCATGCTGTCGTATAGAATTACCAAATATATTATTAGTTTGTTGTATTTTTGTTATGAAAACAAACCCAAAATAAAAAACTAAAAATATGAGAGCAGTGAGAATTTTAAAATTTTTTTAAACGTCATTTCGGCTCTCACCGGCCATGATGGAATTATAGAAGGTGGCGCATTGCGCATGTAAGCATTATTTTAAAGGCAATTTTTACGTCATTTTCCTTTAGCTCTTGTTTTTTCTCTCTTTCTTTCATTCGCTGAAGAAGTCAAGTGTGACGCAGATGCGCAGAACGAAGCAATTTTGAACTCGTGAATGCACAATCTTCAAATGAATGTTCAACCCATTTCTCGAGTTGATATCTTACATTATATATCGAGTTGAGGTTGAGTTGAAAAAAATCTCCAAAACCACCCAAACCAACAGCTGTTTATTGTGAGAAATAAACACCTGGTTGACAGCAGTAATGATGCGTAATTAATCAAGAATAAATTATATTAGCGGCCGCCGTGGTGTGATGGTAGCGTGCTCCGCCTACGACACCGAAGATCCAACATCAACACCATGGAATCTTAAATTTGAGTCAAGTTAGGGAACCACAAGTTGGTTATTAAATTTTTTCAACTTAAGTAATAATTGTGACGGACTTTTCCTTTGGCCGAGTTTGCTCAGTCCGTCCAGGATCCCTGTGGAAATAGAAAATGATCCCTATCGTCTCCTTTTAAAGACAAAGACCCTGTTTCAATTTCAAACGTTATAATTTGTTTTATTCAATTTAATTTCTACACTACTCTTAGGGCTAAGGCCGCCGAGGTGGAAAAACCACCAATTTTTTGCTTTATAAAATATTCCCTCTTTTGCTGAGTACGCTATGATTCTCGAGTTGAGCCATTGTTTCGAAATAACTCTTGAGATTTTAGAAGTATGCCTAGTGATGCCTAGTTATCAACATGAGCTCTAATGGTACTCAAGCCCAAATGCTTGTGGCTACATTCGACGCCATTTCGCACGAACGCAAATAACTGATAGGTTAACTAGAGTTTAACCCTGGCAGATCGGCCGCTTAAGCTTAGCTTAAACTTCAGTTAAAGTAGACTGAAAAACTGCAGAATAAGTTTAAGCGTAGTTTAACTGACAAACTGAGTTGAACTTGTACTGAAAAACCGGGCCTAAAAGAGCCAAACTGTAAAAGGAAGGAAAGAAAAAAGACATGGAGAAGGAAAAGTATAGGAAGTTGGAAAGGTAAACGGACCAAGGGGAAGAGGGATAACGAGAGTAAAAAATATAAAGGGTAATGGTCTCAGAAAAAGTAGGAATAACAGGTTCACAGGAAGAGTAGGAATAGTAGCCGTTTTTTTTCATGTAGAGACATCTATATTTGCCGGTAAAAAAAAAAAACGCTTATTACGTAGATAATGTTTAGGAGAACCATCTAGCGGCAATTATTGAAGACTCGCGGAAGTGGGTAAATAACCAGCTGCAAAACAGGCTGTGCTTAATATCCTGAGCCAGATAAATAATTTTGCATGTAAATGCAACATCAACGATTTGAGCCAGATAAATCCAGATAGAAATCTAGTTCAATTTGTGAGCCAGATAATTTGTTAATTACTTCTTTTTAGTTTGGCAACGCTGCCTTTAATAAACCTACTTTTTCAAAAATAGATCTCGCTGCTTAGCCTTTCGCCGTATGAGTTAAATGAAAAACAGCGGCGACATCTGCCTATCACCTTTCACGTGTGCGAAAATTTCACGACGTCTGCTTCTCAAGTATCTCAATGATCCAGAGCATTCCCGTGAGAATTGAGCGTGAACCGGAGCTGTAAAACCAAAGACAAGGTTAAGAGTAATTGTGAGAGTCTGATTTAAATAAAAGTGAAAGCATGAGGAGTGAGAGGGAAAGAAGGAAGATTTACGGTACAATAAAAAGGATGGAGAAACTGAGCGGGCCGAACAAAACAAACTGGGAAATGGCGTGGCTAGAGGAAACAAGAGAGGAATAAATATATGTTTTCATATACACAAATTTCAAATTTGGCTTACAAGGAAAAATAAAGAAATTTCTTGAACTTTTTCTTATGATTTGGATACCGCGCTTAACGCACGGTTTGTAATTATTTTAACAAGGAGTATAAAAAGTGGGTGAGGTTATCGACAATTTTGTTAATTTTAAATAGCGAAGCAAACCGCATACAAAATTTCAATGAGATATCTCCAAATTTACTGAAGTGAATGTATTTCAATTTTCATCCTGATTATATCGATTCGTTTATTATACCGTTGCAACGTACCGTTAGGTGCATAAAAATTAAGGCACAGTATACAAAAAAAAAAAAACGAAAAAGAAATTTGATACTGCAATATTTCTATTTTTATTTTTTAACAAAATATTCAATTTAAGTATTTTTAAATGTGTAGCATATAATTTGTGCACTTCAACTGACATTTTAAATATTGTTGCATTGCGCATTGCAGATAAATACATACATGCCATTTTATGGATCGATATTCGGAATACAAATAATAAGAACAAGCAGTTACCCTTATTTTCCCTGGATTTTTTCACCAACATAGCAGTTGCATTGGATACTTTGGCAAATAAGGAATATTTTAAGTAGATAACTGTAATTTATTTTGCACTTTGTGTAATAGCAAAATGTCCTATGTAAGTGGCAAATTTATTTAATTAATTTACATAATTAAAATTTTTTTACTAATTTTATATTTATATACATTTTATAGCGTTTAAAAGCAACGAAATGCCCAACAGACGAATTGTCTGTAACAAACAAGGCCATCGTTAACATCAACGATTTTCCAGAAGATGTTAAGTACGTAACAAAATGAAAAGTGGGCGGGGAGCGTTGTGTTGAAAGAACTGAGAAGCTGAAAGCATACAATATACAATACATAATTAATAATAATTAAAATATTCATACATACAAATTTATTAAATATCTTTCAATGAAAATGAAATTTGATAATTTTAAATTTTCGCAGGTATGCCGACATATCACCTGGACCTGGCCAGCATTATATATTTGCTCTTCTACATACGAATGAAGTGGCAAGGGGCCATGTTGGTTTTTCGTTGGTACAACGTAAATGGGCAACCCTTTCCATTAACCAGGATATTGATGTGCGACCATATCGTTTCGATGCCAATTCCGATGTCATAACGCTTGTTTCATTTGAAACAGATTTTTTACAAAAGAAAATGTAAGATACTAAAGTTATTCGACATCAAAGCATTGATTATTTCATTATAAAATTTAAGTCGCTTCTATAACATTTGCATTTATAATTTGCAGCACTTCACAGGAGCCCTATGATTCTGATCAAATGGCTAAGGAGTTTTTAATGCAATTCGCTGGTATGCCCTTGACAGTTGGTCAAACCTTGGTATTTGATTTTCAAGGCAAAAAATTATTAGGACTTGCAGTGAAAACTTTAGAGGGTGAGTTTGAAAATAGAAAGGTGATGAAACTGAAATGTCATAATCAGAGCTGATCAACCCCTATACACTTGTAGCACTTTTGTTTATGTTTTGCCCTGAATCATAGGCACAGATTCAAATTCACACTTTGAATATAAAAAGAATGTTGATAACACTCCCATATGCCCTCACATATAATTTCGAATCATATGAAAATGCTTGAATTTCTTATGAAAGTGCCAAGAAAAAGCACTCCCGTATGAAGCTCAGGCACTTGTGTATCATGAACCAATAAACAGATCCCGCATTAAAAAATGAGAGAGCAAGAAAGCATATCTTACCTCCTACTACATTTTTTATCTCAAAGGTTTATTTGGGTCGTGTTGAAAACTAAATAGTATTACTACGCAATATGTTTTGGTTGAAGCTTTTATTGTATACGTATGAAAAGGGATTGTGACGATTGGATGAAATTACATAAATTAATTTGTTGGGTTTTAAGACATGTTTGTTCACATTTTACTCACAGTTTTTGTACTTTTTTCGTTCGGAATGAGAAAAGGAGTAGAATGTAAGCAAAAAATGTGTCCGGGCGAGATCTGTAAATCCTGCCAAAATTAAACGTACAGCACTTTTTGAAGTTTTATATAAAAATGAGGTCAGCTAAGCCTGTTTTGCGATAACAATCGCCAAATTGAGGGCACCAAGAGAGGTCAAATCTTCCTCCAAATGTCTTTACCAACTCAGTGAAGGTTTTCACTTTTCTCTGTTTACAAACTGCTGTAGAGTGTTCGTTCATCCGCATAACATGCCCTAGCTAGCGAAGCTTTTCGATTTTCAATCTCTGCACTATCGTCATGTCTGCGTAAAGCTCATACAGCTCATCATTATAGCTCCTTCGATACTCGCCGTCGACATCACGGATAGGACTATAAACCTTCCGGAGTACTTTTCTCTCGAATACTCCAAGAGACATCTCATCTTCTCTAGACACCTTCCATGATTCCGAGCCATACATTAGGACAGTTATGATGAGTGACTTGTAGAGCGAGAATTTTGTTCGTCGAAAGAGGACTTTACTTTTCAATTTCCTAAAGAAGCACTTGTTGGCAAGAGTTATTCTACATTTGATTTCTAGGCCGACATTGTTTTTGCTTTTAATGCTGCTTCCCAAATGAACGAAATCCTTCACAGTCTCGAATTTATATCCTTCAACAGTGACGTGGCTACAAAGGCCACGATGACAGCAACTACTTCGTCTTGCCCAAAATTCACTTTAAGACCCACTTTTTTTGATTTTTTATCTTATATATATAACTTCGTTAGGTACAAGGTTACGCTTCATCAGGCTCACCAGACTCCCCGAATCGATTGGGCATTCTATAACAACGTTAACATTAGGGTGTGCTACTATTTCTATACTAAATTTACTTACAAACTTATTTACTGGTGGCGGCTTCTTGTAGCCTTTGCAGCTCGCTGCGAAATGGCCTCGTTCTCAACAAGCATAGCATGTTCCTGGACTGCGTTTGGGCTTTCGGCATTCCTTCGAGATGTGACCTGAGCAGTTACAATTATAGCACATGATTGGTGTGGACATAAGCTTTGCTGCGATGTGTTGAGGTAATTCAATTGTTCGGAACGCCATTAACAACTCGTTGCCTGTTTTAAAATTTTGTATCTTTGCTTGAACCTGCAATTGATGATCAGGTATAACGTCTATTAAGTAGTCGATGAGCTCGTTTACTGAAAGGTTTAAAGCAGCGCTTTGCAAGCGCTTTTCGTTATTGCCAAAACTTTCCAGTCTGCCAAGCTAGTTTTTCAAATTGTCGGCGCATCCCTAATACGTTCTGTTTGCACGCGAATAGCGCTGCCATCTTATGGAGAGTATCGTCGACGCTCCGGGTAAACATGTGATTTGCGTTATACCACGACAACGCAATGCCCTTCAATTTAAGTCTCATCGCCAAACTTAAAACTTCATATGAAATATGTAGTACTCTTTGGAAGTGTCGCAGCTGGGAGCACCATGTCTCGATGCCATCGCCACCGTCGTACTCAGTCATTAATTCTTTTACGGTTTGTAGCGGCACATCGTGTTTGGTGCTTTGAGACGCGCCTGCTTTCTCCATTTCTAATTTAAGCTTAAGCAGCTCGATTTCTTTTTCTAAGAGTTTAAATTTGTAAAAGTCGGAGTCAGTTCTGGCCTTAGCAGATTTGTTAGCGTCGTGATGGTTTGCTACAATGCTCTTGTCTGAAGCGCCGTTATTGGCGCACAAAATTCCGCTATTTCGGACATCATTGTGGTTTTCAGCGACGTTGCTGCCAACAGCGCTGTTTACGTCGTAGTCATTTTCACTTACCGCCTCGCCTTCATCGCAATTGCCGTTATCATCGCTGTTGTCATTGTCGCTAACGTCGTCATTTGATTGCAAGCCGCTGCCATTGTCTTTTCTATGTAATCCGTTGCCGTCGTCTTTTTCGCTGGATTTTGTGGTACTCTTTTCATGTTGCGCTGGACATAATCCGCGTGCTTCCGCTGAAAGTTCACTCAGTCCGGCTGCGAGCGACGCCTTTGCTCCGCTATCGTTTACCCCGACTGCAGTACACCATGCTTTAAGTTGCAGTATGCCAGATAGTTTGACTTATTTCGTACTAAAACTTTATATTTAGTCCTACTACAGTATGTAAACTTGAACATTTAAGCATTTCATTTCAGAAGTTTTCAAATGCAATTTCCAATGCAACATTCGCGGAAATCTCTTCATTCACTTTTAGTATGATTATTGAAACCCAAATTCCGACGATATATGTATGTATGGCCGAAATTTTTCGCTGCCACGCTACATTCGTACATTGATTTTGCGCATATATTTTAAACTATTTAACTAAAGTAAGACTTTCTAAGCGCCTTTCGAGAGGATTCCAAATTGTTTTTTTTTTTAATTTAAATTTCGATGTGCCGTTCATGGCTTAAAAGTAATGGTGAATTTTGTTGCACTACCACGCTACACAATTTTGGAAGTGTGTTAAAATGTTACTACACTTTTTCGGAAAAATCTGCGAACTGGTACAAGGGATACGATTCCCTCTCCTGTATGCCACAGACAAGATATCAAGCCAAAGCCAGAGACCTGCTATTTCGTTATAACCCAATTTCAATATATCTTATGGCAGTATTTCTGGCAACTGCCACGCTACAAAAAATGACTGCCATGCTGCACGTACGAATTATAAATATAGTTTTTAGCGTAGTTTCAGCTAAAGCTTTATGAAATCATAAAAGAAGTGAGCCAGAGATACATTTTCGATGATATCCTTTAATAAATGTTTGAGGTGGTAAACAATATGTTATTATACAAAAACGTAAAAATCACATTCGCAGCATATATTTACATATATAGCGACGTATATTAGTTATATTCTTGTTTGGAGATAAACCAGGAAATTACTTTTTTCTTCTGCGTTTCTATTTGGTGGGCACTAGAAATATTGGGTATTGGTTTCGCATTTGAAAACAACTCAGCAGTTTTCGATCCCGCGTTGATCGTTTAATTTGTTCTTCTCTTACTTCTTCAACCGCTATTTTTGATGGAGTCATGGATACAGCGCGCACAAACTCAGAAGCGTTGTTAACTAAAATATCACGCGCTCTAATGTGCTGAAAATATATAGAAAAAATTTGGGCCATCACATTTTCTTTTTAGTTGGTGATTGTGGAAATGCTCTACTTTCCGCACCGCTTTGCCGAGTGTTTATTGGTAGTTATAACTCTGGTGTATAATTTTACTTGTTGGAATTCTATTCTAACCTAGACGCCTTTTTTGCACTGTAGGGAATGGGGTTGGTTTCCCTAAGGGAGCTTAATAGCATCTGCCGACAGAACCACGGATGACCAATGTCGTCGAGATGTTACTAAGTTGTCGATCCTCAAAAGCAATATGGAACTTCAAAAATAGCTTACAATTGTTTGCCAACAGAGCCACGAATGTCTTCTGTCGTCATAACAATTATAAGTGCCGTGAAAAATAATAAATTACGCGCAAGTCAAAATTTAATCTTCTTTATTTGCCAGTGGTTGATCGACTGCCTGATGTCCAAAAATTCTTACAATGCAAAGCTCGAATTTAGCTAAAGAATTGAGTGCATATTTAAAATATGAAAATATGTTACCGTTAGGTTGCACGATAGTGGCGAATGTTATTAAGATTATAGCAACTTAATATTACATACAGTACTGGTTATAAAAATGAACTTCACGAGCGTTAAATGACTACAATGCACAAATAACAAAAGAACATAACAACATATAACATTTGCTTAATTATTAATAATTGTATTCAAGTAATAGTATGCGCCGTTACAGCACTACATTTGTGTACACTTTTCCGTGTGACTTCACGTCGCTTCTAGTACTTAGTTATTTTTTCCTTGAGCGGCTTTCATTTTCTTCAGCCTTCTTTTTTTGCTACATAATTTTTTATTTTGCTGAGCTTCGTTTAAGCGAATCTGTAAATTTATAGTTTATTGAAAAAACTATACTTTTTGTAAAATCACTGCCACGCTATACATATTAGACCAGTTGTAGTCCATGTCGCCTGTTATAATTCAATGTTTTTTCAACAAATACCAAAATTCCATCAACCAGATTAAGAGAATTTATCAGTGCGTCATTAAAATATTGCTTAATTACAAAAAAAAAAAAAAAAAAAACAACAAAAACTAAGGGTGTTTTGCACTGCCACGCTACACAAAATTGCAGCTTTAATCCTTGCAGCCAAACATGCATACCGAACGTAATTCACTTACCACTTAATTGAATACAATTAAAATAAACTAGTTTCTTTATACTAAGCTAAAAATTGTATGAAGAAAATAATTGATTAAAATATTCACCTTTTTCTCCGATGCTGATTTTTCTTCATTTTTCCACTTCAGAGTTTTTTTTTTTAAATGGGTGTTGTATCAAATATAGAAAATTTTAAATCAAAGATATATAATGTTTTTAGGTGATTTACGAAATAAAGTTTTATAGGAAGTAGTGTTTTACGCAATATTAGCAAAAAGAAGATAAAAATTCGGTATTTCAAAGGCAGTCATTAGTGTTTCTAAACCAATTTTTGTGTAGCAAGCACAGACTCATATAGTTTACAGAGTTTTTCAGGCGCATTAGCACAGTCTGGGCACAGGTACCGAATATTATGGTTAGCATTCATCAGCTTCACGTCATATTCGGTGATAGGCCCTGAACAGCAGGCGCGATGGAAGAGCTGTTTGCAATAGTCACTACATGGAACAATAAAAGTATCAGATCTACCGAAACCTTTATTGCATTTTCCACATTCATTGTTTATACCAAACAAAACGATAAAGTAAACGCAAAAACAATAAAACAATAAGAGCAGTAAAAACACGTCCACACTCTTTGACAGATGTCAAATGCCATTTCGGCCATATGTGGAATATTGTGACGAATATTAGCAACACTAAGGGATACTATCATCCCTAAGCCGATACTAAGCAGTCACTTGTATTTACATAAACAAATCAATCATTATGTATACACATATGTACCCTGCAGAAATCGTTGGATCATGTGTTACATATTGTAAGCTGATCATTGCTCGTTTTTAACGATTGTAATCACTACACGATGTTTATGGGACTTTGGGTACTCCATGGATTACTCTGATGTAATGCGGAGCTGGTCCAGTCCTAGGACATCGCAATGTTAATTGGACCATATTTTTTGTATGAATTGTGGTTAATTTTGGAGCACTCGGTTGGTCCATAGCGAGTACTCCATACATGCCTGCATGGAGTACTCGCGATTTTTGCAGGGTACATGCACGCAGCGGATACTCACAAAAGTATGCAATCATCAGCTAAGTAGTTCTCACTTCTACACATGCATATATCTGAGATACTCACAAAAGTATGCAATCATCGGTGGAAGTATTATTCACATATACACGCGCATATGGCATAGGTAGTTTATAGCTAGTAATTTTATAGCTGGTAACTAAGTAGTAAATTCTAGAAGAAGAAACGCATAGAAGTATGCGATGCGAACGAGGAAACCGAAGAGTATAAAAGCTGCACAAGTAGAAGGTGTAAAATATGCGGAGTTTCCCTAAATTCGTTACAATATGTTCCCACAAAACTTGAGGCTAGAGGTCAATGTAATTTTGCGCTACTTTCAGAATTAAATTTATTGGCTCTTGTATGTTGGTGATACAACTATTGACGTAATATTTTAAGCAAATATTTTGTGACTTGAAACCAAATATTCAACTTTTTTCGACCTCAAACAATTAAAATTTTTTAAATAAAAGAAAGTTTCAGTGCACAGACAATTTTGTACATGTATTGTGATTCGCACTTCCATATAAAAAATTTTTAGCAGCACTGGTCATAATATTATTTGCTTAATAGAAAGACAAACGGAAAATTAATGCGACTTTTTGCTACAAAAAAAAAAAAAAAAGAAAAAGAAAAATACTATACTTCAAAAGGTATCGCCCGTATAAATTAATGTTGTATGTGCTGGTCGTTACCCGAATAAAAAGCTTTAATTTTTCACATTTTCACCCGTTGCTGCTGAAATTTGAAGCAATCCGTATCGTGTTACATATACGATCACGTATCAAAAAGCAATTTCACTCAAGCGATAAATCAGAAAAAATGATAATAAGTTATGGATCTAATGAGTACTGGTAGTGCCCATTTCACATGTTTTTCTAATCCGATTACCCATTTCAGAGCTGTTGCAATTTAAAAAATTTATTTCGATCACGGATCGTATAACGCAATACGGGTTCATTAATTAATGAAATAACGAAATTTTTTAGCTTAATAAAGGATATATTTTTGATACCAAAATAATCTCCATACTAGAGGTTTACGCCGATCACTTTATCGGCGGCGGCGGCGCGCCGGTGTTCTTACTTTAAATAGCTTGATTTTTCTATTTAAAAAAATAATATTTAGGAAAGGTTTTGTTTGTATGTATTTAAGGAAATCAACGTGTTGGCCATTTCGGAAATATCCCGGGTTTTTGCCTCAAGATCCCGCAGACCGTTCAAAAATTTTCAGGAGTAGCTCCTTGCTGAGGGATTGTCCCTCGTTCTCTTACTCCAGAGAGGCTTCGAACCTTACCCCGGTCTTTGGAATTGGTACTGCTGCGTCTGCTGAAAAGAAATAGAGATACATAAAATAGTCACACTCTTGTCTGTATATATCGTGCAAAGCGTAGTTTCACCTAGGGTTAATAAAAAAAATAAATGTAAGGCGCGATAACCTCCGAAGAGATCTAAGGCCGAGCTTCTCTTCCAATTTGCGTCGTGCTCCTCTTGATTTTTCCCTACAAATTGGCCGGACGGGACCTACATGTTTTATGCCGACTGCGAACGGCATCTGCAAGGCAGATAAGTTTTCACTGAGAGCTTTTCATGGCAGAAATACAATCGGAGCGCTTGCCAGACACTGCCGAGGGGGACCCCGCTTAGAAAAATTTTCTTCTAATTGAAAAATCTTATTTCACCTAGGGTTAACTCCTAATAATCGTCGCGAACACAATTCCTTTAAATCATCTGTGGCTCCTTGGCGGTCACGCACAAAGGCGACTTACGGTTGCTATTAATGATATTTTAATACTCATGACTCTCGTGGCACAGGGCGCCTCCAGTTGTTTCGGCTGTTTTTAAGAGCTATTCCCGATGTGCGAACAGTAGCAATCCCGACCACCAGTCTCTACCACGCCTCCTGACCCTCACACCATATACCAGCACAGAAGCTATAGGACTGCGACTTCGACCACATACCTTCGTTGATGTCACTTTCCTAGAAGCTCTAGGTGTAGCTCCGAAGACTTTCCAACGGATGCTTTTGTCGCGCTATGCTGCCGAGCTACACCAGAGAAACGCCTTGAAACGTTAGGGAGTGACTATTCGGCCAAAGATGCCGCCCTCGAAATCATAAGCAGTCTAAGTGGATGCCATTGCGTAATGGGTGAAAATCGTAAAATCTTCGGCGCATCTACTTAATTAAAATTTTACAAGGACCCTGGATAAAATTTTTAAAATGTAGACCAAAGTTTGCAGACGTTTGTGTTCACAACATTGAGTTCAATAGTCTTCGTTAAATCAAAACGATATTTTAGAATGAAAGTCGACCGATTTTAAGTTGAAAGATTTTAACTTCTGTTTTCCGGCCTTATGATAAAGAGCTCAGTATGGATGACCGCGTAGCTTCAGCTTTCAGACTAGTTCGACTGTCCACTACGTTAGGGTAGTAGCACACGCGGTCCTTAGTTCGACTGTCTTGGGAAAGCTTTTCCTTCACCACTTTGAGTGTTCTTGCGAAGGACAAAGCCTCACCTGGTAAATATATGTGCCTACGTATCCACATTTGTAAAAGGAGTCGTAACATGTAGGTGATATTTAAACTTCGTTGATAGGCTATAATCAATGTGATTCACTCCAAGGGAGCCGACAACTTTAGGAAATCTCAAACCGGGAGACTTGGGTGTTGAAGGATTAAGTGTGAAAATCAAAATTAAATTTCAGACCCTATTGTATAGTTTCGCAAATAGACAAACAGATGTTTGAATGTACGCCCAAGTGATTTTTCAAACCCTTATACGTACATATATCCTCAACTTAAGTATGAGGTAAGAATCATTTCAAAGGAGTGTGTATGCCCCTAGAACCTACTAAAGGATTTTGCGTCACTGATTTCGCTTATTCTTTCAGCCAATCGCAATATACATTTTTTTTTTTGAATTGGGTGATGCAAAGTCCGTGTTAAGCTGACATCGAAAGCGCCTGTTTTTTTTTTTTAAATATGTAACTTTTGAACAGTTAGGAAGAGTTAAATTTCGCAATTAGTTTCTTATAACTGGCAGTGATGCGCATCCGTTGATGCCACTTTCGACCATATCCGACCAATTTTCGACATGAACAATAAACGGCCTAAACAGTCTTAAACGAGTAGAAAATATAGTAACGCGCCGGACGCCACCGCCGACATTTTTGACATTCGGCGGCGGCGTTTATCGGCGGCGTATATCTCTACTCCATACATACAAAACGAAGTACCTACTACTGTCATCGTGCAAAAAGTTAGCACATTTGCGCCTTGGCAACCACGCCACTGTTGTACGTCATAATTTCAAAATAGTAAAAATACATCGTTTATTTGGAAACCATCATTAACACAAACCACAGCAAACACCTTGAAATGCTACTTTGGACTGGGTAGGCATATGAAAAGTAAAGTCCTCTCTCGGCAAACGCAAAAAATGCTCTACAAGTCACTTACCCGTCGTGGTATATCGTGTAGAAGCATGGACCATGACAGTATCAGATAAGGCGGCTCTGGGATTGTTCGAGAGAAAAGTTATTCGAAAGATTTACGGACCTCTACGCGTTGGCGAAGGCGAGTACCGAAGAAGATTTAATGATGCGCTGTACGAGCTTTACGCAGACATCAACATAGTCCAACGAAAAAAGCTTTAAATTTCTTGGTGTGACCAATTGGCGTCAATTAACCCTGCGAAGAAGCGGCTGGTGCGCTTTGTTGGACGGCCATAGCCGTTTAAACGGTTAAGCGCATACATTCATGTATAACGGGTTGTGGCCTAGGTACCGAAGTATTCGAAAAAAACCTCTTTTATTGAGGAGTTCGATTTATATTTGCTACATAAATAAACGTTAAGGGGAGTGAACCAGGAACCGACCTCAAAAACAAAAAGATCGTATTGGTTGCGCGGTTTTCTTAAAATTTGGTAATTTTTTTTCTGGGATGTAAGCAACGGACTGACCTATTCCAAAAAGCCGTATTTATTGAGCGACTTTCCTTATGCTTGGTACATAGCAAGTTTTTTTCCAAAGTTAATATTTGGAAAAGTTTTTTCCGGGAAGTGAACAATGGGCCGAACAAATTTTTCGAGGGAGTGGCCAGGAACGGACCTATTAAAAAAATCGTGCTGGTTAAGCAATTTGAAATTGGGCGCATTTATCTAAGATGCAATAACACCCCTACGGTGGGAACGCTCGCGGCAGTGCGAAAGGCTCTCAAAAATTATAATTCGAAATCTGAAACGAGATTTGAATTACCTCTAAAATCCAGCGAAATTTGTACTACTTTACTCAGAAAAGTTCTACAAATTTCGAATCTAAAATGCACAAGGTATAAGAACTATGTGTAAACAACGGATAACGAATAAACTAAAATTCCAATAAATCCAGCGAAATTTGTACTACTTTACTCAGAAAAGTTCTACGAATTTCGAATCTAAAATGCACAAGGTATAAGAACTATGTGTAAACAACGGATAACGAATAAGCTCACGGTTTAAAGAGCGCGTGTGAATGTTTGTAAGTTGTAATTAGGGCTAGCGCAGCCGCGGGGTTCAAATCCCGTCAACATGGGTTGAAGCCCCGAGCAAAGCTACATCAAAAACTTAGAAAAAAGTTGTTTTCAATTAGAAAAAAGTTTGTCTAAGCATAGGCGGTGATTTGACAAACACTCCCGATTGTGTTTCTGTCATGAAAAGCTTCTCAGTGAAAGTTCATCTAGGTTCCGTCCCGCTAATTTGTAGGAAAAATTAAAAGGAGCACGACGCAAATTGGAACAGACGATCGGTCTAAATCTCCTCTAAGGTGCCAAGTATATATTTTTTCTTTAACGTGCTGCTAAAGGAAAGAATATTCAAGTGGAGAACTAAGCTGCAGAGGACCAATTTGTTATTAGAAGAGCTTGCAATTGCCAGAAGTCAAGTCAACCGCGTTAATATAATGAGAGCGATGAATCTTTTTGCTTTTTAGGATGCCGTTCACCGTTTCTGAAACCAATTCTAATATACATAAGGTGTTCGTCAAATAATTCAGAGATAGGTATCTACTGAGATAGGACGTTATTGAGCCATCTGCTGGGATAGACAGATTTTGGTATTTCAAAAACTAACTAATAATTTGACCTTGTCCTTTACAGCTGTGGATCCCAAGTCGCTTGGCGAAGGCAAAGAAACGACCACCAAAAATGTACGCTTTGGACGCATACTTGGCAATACTATGGTACAATTTGAAAAAGCTGAAAATTCATCGCTGAATTTGCAAGGCAAGTCCAAGGGAAAAATTGTACGTCAGTCAATCATCAATCCTGACTGGGATTTCGGTAAGATGGGTATCGGCGGTTTGGATAATGAATTTAATGCAATTTTTCGACGAGCTTTTGCCTCGCGTGTTTTTCCACCTGAACTTGTTGAACAACTTGGGTGCAAACACGTCAAAGGTATACTCTTATATGGGCCACCTGGTACTGGTAAAACATTAATGGCACGACAAATTGGTAACATGTTGAATGCGCGTGAACCGAAAATTGTTAATGGTCCACAAATTTTGGATAAATATGTGGGCGAATCAGAAGCAAATATACGACGTCTGTTTGCAGAGGCCGAAGAGGAGGAAAAAAGAGTGAGCTGAAGAATGCAATAATGAATTATTATTATTATCTAAGTGTTTTCTTTTTTTTCATTGTAACTTATAGTGCGGCCCCAACAGCGGTTTGCATATAATAATTTTCGATGAAATCGATGCCATTTGCAAAGCACGTGGTTCCGTAGCTGGTAATAGCGGTGTTCACGATACAGTGGTTAATCAACTGTTAGCTAAAATTGATGGTGTAGAACAATTGAATAATATTTTGGTTATTGGCATGACAAATAGACGTGATATGATTGATGAAGCTTTATTGCGACCAGGTCGCTTGGAGGTGCAAATGGAGATTAGTTTGCCAAACGAAGAAGGACGCGTACAAATTTTAAATATCCACACCAAACGTATGCGAGACTATAATAAGATTGCTCCCGATGTGGATAACAAAGAGATTGCCGCATTGACAAAGAACTTTAGTGGTGCCGAGATTGAGGGTTTAGTACGTGCAGCACAATCTACCGCCATGAATCGGTTAATTAAAGCTGATGCCAAGGTACATGTCGATCCACAAGCAATGGAGAAGCTCAGAGTTACACGTTCCGATTTCTTGCATGCATTAGAGAATGATATAAAACCGGTAAGTTAGTATTGGCAAAACGATACAAATGAGTTGGTTGTAATTTAAGTGGCATGGCAAGTGGACAGAGTTATTTTAACTTAGGACAACAGATTTAGGTATGATCAAATCTTTTATTGAGTGCACTAGCAGGTCGAAAATTTGTGGACCGCCAAGTGTGCTAAAAAAAAAAAGGAATTTGTGAAAAACTTCTGTACAAACATCTAATGCAATAGCGAAACTTCAAAATCAAGGAACAAAAGATATTGGCGCACATTGGGGACGAACTTTTCAAAACCACCTACATATCACAAATATTAACCGATTTTAATCATTTTTGTACAGAAATTTTTTTAATTGAATTCTGAAGAGACTCACATCGCCCGATTTTTAAAATTAATTAATTTAAACAATTATTATTATTTTTCAAAAAAAAAAAAAGTAATAATTTTACTAAAATTTGTTTAAAAAAATTCTTAAATTATTAAGAATAAACTCATTTAAGCATATACTCATTTGTTTAAATAATTTGATTTTACGAATTTTAAAGGCAATTTAAATTCAGCAAATCCTACACCTTCTTAGACTATGATATTTTATACTTATATTATTATTTATTTTCGTATGGATGTTAATTGATTGATTTATTAAAATTGCAGAACTATTTATTTAATAATTTGTTTATAAGTAATTGTATTTTTATTAAAACTATCATTTCGGACCTTTTTTTCTGTAAAGCCCAAATTTGGCACTTATTTAGAAAAAAAAAAACAATTTTGCAAAATGTTCTTTAAAAAAATTGTTTAAACAAATTAATTTTGCAAAACGAATGTCAAATTTCAGATTAGCAATACCTACTATCTCTTAAAGTGTATATCATTCTCTTAAGTATTGAGCAAAAATTCTATGTCACGAAAGTGATACATAAATACGTATTGTAACGAATTTACTTGCAAATCCTCTTATTTGCAATCCTCTGCTAAGTTCGAATCACTAAACTGTTGAATAAATAACTCCAATATTGAATAATGGAAAAATGGCCTTTATTAAAGTACTTCACAATGACACTTATACTTTGCTACTCGCTGGCTTAATAACCAAACTGATTGATAACTCAAATTGAACTCTACTATTGGCCGCTAGATCGCGTGCTTAATCAATAACTGATTGATTGCTCAACTCAAACTGAATTACTGCGCCTCTTCATCTGTTGCCTTTTATACCCTTTGGTTTCCTCGTTGGCATTTTTCCAGAATGTACTAGCATTGTCCATGAGCTCTCAAACTTCTCAGCTATAACTAAAATTGCACAATTTTATACATCTTTTAGGCGCTTCCAGAATCTACTAGTCCAGTAGCTCTCAAACTTCTAAGATATATGCATGTGTTTGCGCATTGACTCTCCGCTGCTTGTATTCGTACATGGTACATATGTGTAGACGCAATTATTTCTTCGTTTATGTAGATACATAAAGATTGAATTATTGATGTGAATGTTTGTAGTTTACAGTCTCTCGCGCGCACATAGGCGTATAAGTAAATGCATCTGTGTGTGACATCTCTCTGGGCTGCCTTATATATGTGTATACTTGATTTGATTATTAACGTAAATACTGCTTGGCATGGCCTTAGCATCGCCTTAGTGATGGGATAACTTAGTGATGGTAATATCCGTGACACTGCCCTCCACCTAAGTCTGATCGTCCCGATCAGACAAATCTCTCGATCTAAACGTTGCCAGCCTTTCCAAATGGACCACTTTCATTTTGGTTCGTGGTTTACCGATGGTTTGTATGCGGTACACTACATCGTTGATCCGTTTTACAACTTTGTATGGGCCTTCCCAATTACACTGCAATTTCGGGGACAAACCTTTTTTACGTTGTGGGTTGTATAACAGCACCAAATCATCTTGTCACTCATAATCTTTGTTCGTTGCCTTATCAGATCATGTATTTCTCTTAGCTCTTCTTCCAAATCACTAGTGGATTTCCTGACATTTCTCTCCGCATTGGCATCTATCCCAAACTTCAAATCAGCTGGCAGTCTAAGGTCATTGCCAAAAATTACTTTTGCAGGGGTTTGGCCCGTTGTCTCATGCACTGCTGATCGGTAAGCCATCAAGAATAATGGTATGCGGGTATCCCATTCTTTATGGTACTTGTCTACTATTTTCCTTAAGTGCTCCTCCAATGTTCTATTGAATCGTTCTACCATACCATCGGATTGAGGATGCAATGCAGTTGTCCGTGTTTTTCGAATGCCCAATGACTTACACATTTCCTGGAACACAGCTGATTCGAAATTCCTGCCTTGGTCAGAATGTAACTCCATTGGTACACCATACCTTGCAACCCATTCGTTTTTAACCACTTCTGCTACTGTTTCTGCTTCTTGGTTTGGGATTGGGTATACCTCTGGCCATTTACTGAAATAATCCATAACCACCAGTACGTATTTTTTTCCGCGGTTGCTAGTAGGAAATGGACCTGCGACATCCATGGCGATCCTTTCAAATGGCGCACCTGAGTTATATTGCTTCATCTGGCCATGACTTCGTGTTCTGGGCCCTTTCGCTCTGCTGCAAACCTCGCAGTTCGCAATCCACTCAGTGACCGACTGACGGCAACCAACCCAATAGAATCTCTGTTTAATCTTCTCGAGCGTCTTCGTGATTCCAAGATGACCTCCGCTTTGACCATTATGCAGCTCGCTGAGCACGTCAGGAATCCTCTTTCTGGGAACAACTATCAGTTTATTCTTGTATTTACCATCCTCACTCTCCCATACTCGATGAAGGCAACCGGATATCAATTCTAAACTGTTCCACTGTGCCCAATATGACTTCGCAATGGGACTCTCTGCTTACATATCTTCTCTGTTTGGTCTTTCATTTCGTTCGAGCCCTTGCATAACACGTGACAGATCTGCATCTTCTAGCTGGCACTTTCTTAGCTGTTCCTTGTCCCATTCATCTGTACATGTTATATTAATTAGCCGGACATCTATAATGTCTTCTTTAGCCTCGGCTTTTGAACAGTGCTTGCATTCCACACTACATGGTCTTCGTGACATTGCATAAGCATTTCCATGGGTACTACCTTTTCGATGCTCAATGGAAAAGTCATAGCTTTGTAGTCACTCGATCCACCGTGCCAATTGTCCTTCCGGATTACGGAACTGCAGAAGCCATTTCAACGCTGCGTGATCTGTCCTGACACGGAATCGCTGGCCGTAGAGGTATTTGTGAAAATGTTTAATGCACTCTACCAATGCCAACAGCTCTCTCCGCGTAACACAGTAGTTCCTCTCTGGTTTTCCAATCGAACGGCTGTAATATGCAACTACCTTCTCCTGTCCATCGACCAGTTGTGATAAAACGCCTCCTATAGCATATCCACTCGCATCTGTATCTAGAATAAATGTTGCTCCTGGAATCGGATATGCTAACATTGGGGCAGTGCACAAACGCTCCTTCAATGTTTGGAAAGCCACTTCTTGCTCCTTCTTCCATTCAAAAGCTTTGTTTTTTTCTTGTAAGCTCATGGAGGCTATGGGCTACGCTGGAAAAATTTGGTACAAATCGGCGGTAATATGTGCAGAGCC
This sequence comes from Eurosta solidaginis, assembly GCF_040869045.1. Classification (NCBI taxonomy): domain Eukaryota; kingdom Metazoa; phylum Arthropoda; class Insecta; order Diptera; family Tephritidae; genus Eurosta; species Eurosta solidaginis. The sequence continues at coordinate 242,881,039 of NC_090322.1, forward strand.
CAAGAAAACTTCTCAATTCATGTAGGTTCTGTGGTCTTGGCCAATCATTTACAGCCTCTATTTTTTCGTTCGCAGTGCAGATGCCCTCTGTCGTTACCTTGTGACCCAAATAATTGACTTCCTTTTTAAACAGCGCACACTTTTTAGGACTTAACTTCAGACCAGCGCCAGCTATTCTCTGGAAAACTTCCTCCAAGTTCTTAAGATGTTCATCAAAGTTCTTGCCCAATACGATGATGTCGTCCAGGTACACCAAGCATGTTTTCCAATGTAGTCTTTTCAGTACCTGGTCCATGAGTCTCTCAAAAGTAGCTGGTGCATTACAAAGTCCAAAAGGCATCACTGTAAATTGCCAAAGACCATCACCGACACTGAAGGCTGTTTTCTCTTTATCTTCCTCCTTCACCTCCACTTGCCAGTAGCCGCTTTTCAAGTCCAGCGTGGAAAACCATTTCGTACCAGATAGCGAGTCCAGAGTGTCGTCAATTCTTGGCAATGGGTAGCTATCCTTTTTCGTTACGTCATTCAACTTCCGGTAGGCCACGCAAAACCTCATGTTTCCATCCTTCTTTTTTACAAGTACTACCGGTGAGCTCCATGGACTAGCTGATGGTTCGATGACGCCGCTGTCGCTCATTTCTTGAATGATTTGACTCACAACTTCCCGCTTCGCCAGTGGAACACTACGTGGAGCTTGACGGATCGGCCTCGCATCTCCAGTGTCAATTTGGTGTTTCACAACGTTGGTGCGGCCTGGTTTAGAATCATCCTGGTCAAATATGTTCGCGTACTTTAGGAGCAGTTGTTTTGCCTTACTCTGATAGGCTTCCTCTAGCCCATGCGTCCATGCCGTGATATCATTTGAAAGATCAGTATTACTAGATGAAAAGTGTTCCTGGAGCTGTTCACAGTTAATAACTACTTCGGCCTCTTGGCATCTTCCCAAAATAGCTCCTTTGGTCAAATTGAATGGTGACTTGAACTCATTGAGTACTCTTACCGGAATACGTCCATCTTGTTTTGTCATAGTCAGGGTTTTTCCTACAAGTATGTTCAGTGCTGATTTATTTGCTGCTTCGACAACCCACAATTTGTTTGTCCCACAATCTCCATCTACCTTTGCCCAGATGACTGCTTCTGATTTTGGTGGTATTTGCTGACTCTCTTCCACCAGCACTCGTTTACTGCTGTAGCCTCTCTCGTAGCCGAAATTAAGTGGCACATCCATGTTCTTATATCGCATCGTCTTGCTTTGCATATCGATCTTGATGCCTTGGTTGATTAAGAAGTCCACTCCAATTATGATTTCATCAACAATACCTGCCACTATAAAATTGTGAAGTACCGTGACGTTCCCAATTGCTACTTCACATTCTACTTCTCCAATTACCTGGGTGTCCTCTCCCGTGGCTGTACGTAATCTTGCTCCAAGCAATGGTCTTATCTTCTTGTTGACTAAATCTGATCGAATGATGGAATGGGATGCACCCGTATCTACAGTTAGTAAACGTTCCTTTCCATCCACATGTCCTCCGACAGTAAGATTGCTTGACCTTCTTCCAATTTGCGAGATAGAGATTATGGGGCATTCAATTGAGGGAGCCAGCCGTCGCCCCTTGCGGCTGACTCCCTTTAGTTTAACGGTTGAGTGGATTTGGAGATTTGCTCGTCTCCTTCAGCTCTGCGTTTACGGCCACCCACATTGTTGGAACTATTGGAATTGCTACTGCAATGACGTGCAATGTGACCTGGGTTACCGCACTTAAAACATTTCATAACTCCGGCATTTTTCTGTTGTGATCCCTTCAGAGCTTCTAAAATTGTATCTACCCACTCCGGCCTTTCTACTTCCACACGATGAGCTTTGTATGCTGGTTTACTCAATAATGACGCCGTTTCCTGAGTCAATGCATGGGATACCGTTTCAGAAAATGTTTGCTTTGGGTTCGCGTATGTGGCTCGCTTCGTTTCGACATCCCGTATGCCATTTATAAAGCTCTGAATCTTCACTCTTTCCGTGTATTCCACGGGTGCATCCGCATTTGCAAGATGAGCCAATCTTTCAATGTCCGAAGCAAACTCCTGCAAAGTCTCGTTAGCTTTTTGGTAGCGGTTTTGCAATTCTATTTGAAATATCTGTTTCCTGTGTTCCTGCTTCCGTATCGCCGTTCTACAGCAGCCATCAATGCGTCATAACTGTTCCGTTCGTACTCTGGAATAGTCTGTAAGATTTCGGCAGCTGGTCCTTTCAATGCTACGAAGAGTGCGGCAACTTTATCTTCCACATTCCAGTTGTTCACTGCTGCGGTCTTCTCAAACTGTAGCTTAAAGACCTGGAAAGGAACAGAACCGTCAAAGGATGGTGTTTTTACCTTTGGATTACTCGCTGAAACTGCTGGACGATTTAATTGTAACTGCTGAATCCGATCTTTCAAAGCATCCATCTCAGCTTCCATTTTATCTTGTCGTTCACTAAAACCCTCCAACTGCGATGATATGCGATCCTCTTGCGCTTTCAACTGCTGAGCCAACTGAGATATCATATATGTCTTCTGTTCTTCCAGTTGCGATGCCATATATGTCTTCTGTTCTTCCAGTTGAGATGACATTCGCGACGACATTTCTGAAATACGCGTTTCTTGTGCTTCCATTTGTGATGACATATACGTTTTCTGTTCTTCCAATTGTGATGACATGTTGGTAGATATTTGTGATGACATTTCGGACATTTGTGCCGATATTGCAACCAATATCTGTTCAGGTCTGCGTTCGCCATTTTCTGCGGTGTTTCATTTTTCTCTTCAATTTTTGTTGTTGTCTCGTCCTCATCAGGATAAAAAACATACTCGTCCACATCAATTCCTTCTGCTTCCATTGCCTCTCGTAGCCGTGCCTGAAGTTCAAGTTTAACGCCGCTTGTATTCAATCCACGGGCTTCCAACTCCTTTAGTTGCTGGATCTTCAATTCACTGAACTTTGCCATGTCGTTGTTGTCCTCTGGAATTTATTCAACAATTCCTCTTCTGACACCAATTGTAACGAATTTACTTGCAAATCCTCTTATTTGCAATCCTCTGCTAAGTTCGAATCACTAAACTGTTGAATAAATAACTCCAATATTGAATAATGGAAAAATGGCCTTTATTAAAGTACTTCACAATGACACTTATACTTTGCTACTCGCTGGCTTAATAACCAAACTGATTGATAACTCAAATTGAACTCTACTATTGGCCGCTAGATCGCGTGCTTAATCAATAACTGATTGATTGCTCAACTCAAACTGAATTACTGCGCCTCTTCATCTGTTGCCTTTTATATCCTTTGGTTTCCTCGTTGGCATTTTTCCAGAATGTACTAGCATTGTCCATGAGCTCTCAAACTTCTCAGCTATAACTAAAATTGCACAATTTTATACATCTTTTAGGCGCTTCCAGAATCTACTAGTCCAGTAGCTCTCAAACTTCTCAGATATATGCATGTGTTTGCGCATTGACTCTCCGCTGCTTGTATTCGTACATGGTACATATGTGTAGACGCAATTATTTCTTCGTTTATGTAGATATATAAAGATTGAATTATTGATGTGAATGTTTGTAGTTTACAGTCTCTCGCGCGCACATAGGCGTATAAGTAAATGCATCTGTGTGTGACATCTCTCTGGGCTGCCTTATATATGTGTATACTTGATTTGATTATTAACGTAAATACTGCTTGGCATGGCCTTAGCATCGCCTTAGTGATGGGATAACTTAGTGATGGTAATATCCGTGACAGTATTATAATATAAAGTTCTGCAAAGAATAGGCTATTTTTCAACAAATTGTTTAATAAACAAATTAATTTTAAGAATCAAGCGATGTGGGTCTCTTCACAATTCAATTACGAAAATTTTTGTGTAAACATTGTTGCAATCGGTTGATTTTTCGAACCTGTAAGTGGTTTTGAATGAAATTAGTGCTTAATCCCCAATGTGTGGGGGGCCGCCGTGGTGTGATGGTAGCGTGCTCCGCCTACCACACCGAAGATCCTGGGTTCACGCCCCGGGCAAAGCAGCATCATAATTTTAGAAACAAGGTTTTTCAATTAGGAGAAAATTTATCTAAGCGGGGTCGGCCCTCGGCAGTGTTTGGCAAGCACTTCTAGTGTATTTCTGCCATGAAAAGCTGTCAGTGAAAACTCATCTGTCTTACAGATGCCGTTCGGAGTCTGCATAAAACAAGTAGGTAAAAAGAGAACGACGCCAATTGGCAGAGAAGCTCGGCCTAAAATCTCTAAATCGGAGGTCATCGCGCCTTACATTTATTTTTATCTTTATTGGCGAATATACTAGCAGTGTTGAAGATTTCCTTAAGACGGGCAGCGGCGTTTATTTTCGGTCGGAAGATAATACGGAGGAGATGATAGGCAGGACCTACGCTCCGGTCTCGGAGCGAGTAGAGTCAAGGTTGGTGTCTAATATCAAAATCGAGTAGGCGCTAAAAGTTTGTTCCATTCATAAGACTATGCAGGTATACTTGATGTCTCTTGGTGCTCCAAATTAGCGCCAGTCTTCGCAAAACAGGAATAGCTATCATGGTCTCTGGCAAACGGTTACACCACTCTTTCGCTGATATCTTCATATATGCATAGGACTTATAATATTTTACTTTAATGATGCATTACACGAATTTCATTTTCCAAAGGGCATCCTTATCGGAATTTGTGTGGTCAATAGTCAAGACGATATTCTTAGTATTCAACAATAAATCATTTAGTAATTACCTCCAAGGAAGGGCAGCTGGGTTTGGTCCAAGCAAAGAAACATGTAGAGATTACCGCCAAGGCTGTTGTGCTGTTACAAGACATTTCTAATAATTTTTATACTCAGCGTGCTTTGCACACAGAGTATATTAACTTTGATTGGATAACGGTTGGTTGTACAGGTATAAAGGAATCGAGATAGGTATAGACTTCCATATATTAAAATCGTCAGTTCGCGTCAGCTCCCTTCTAGGCACCTTTCGTTAGCCCCCTACTGGGCAATCAGCTCCTTTCTGAGCAATTCGCGTCAGCTCCCTTCTGAGCACCTTCCTGCCCCTTATTGGGCATACGTATACAAAACGCATACCCTCTTGTAAAGTTAAGTTATTTATTTAAATTATCGCGCATATAATTATACATGTCACCTCTTAATATGAAATATGTAACTATAACCCTTAAGATCGTTTACTTAATGTTTTACACTGCACATTCGTTTTGTATAAGACATACTATTTGTAAATGTACTGCTATTTGCTATTTAGTCTGTTTAAATTGCTCAGTTTGTAGACTATTAAATAAATAAATAAATAAATCAGTATCGAACTAAAATTTGATTGAGCCATGTCCGTCCGTCCGTCCGTTAGCACGATAACTTGAGTAAATATTGAGATATCTTCACCAAATTTTTTACACAAGCTTATCTGGACCCAGAATAGATTGGTATTGAAAATGAGCGAAATCGGATGATAACCACGTCCACTTTTTATATATATAAAATTTTTCAAAACACCAAAAACCTGATAATTTAGTAAATAATACACCTAGAGTGTTGAAATTTGACAAGTGGACTGATATTGAGACTCTTGATAAAAATTTTTTGAAATGGGCGTGGCACCGCCCACTTCTGATAAAATCAATTTTACAAATATTATTAATCATAAATCAAAAATCGTTAAACCTATCGTAACAAAATTCGGCAGATAGGTTGCCTTTACTATAAGGAATGCTTTGAAGAAAAATTAACGAAATCGGTTAAGGACCACGCCCACTTTTATATAAAAGATTTTTAAAATGGTCGTGGACGAATAAAATAAGCTATATCTTTACAAAAAAGAGCTTTATATCAATGGTATTTCACATCCCAAGTGGATTTATAACAATAAATAGGAAAAACTTAAAATAAAAAAAATGGGAGTGGCACCGCCCCTTTTATGAATAAGCAATTTTCTATGTTTCGGGAGCCATAACTCGAAGAAAAATTAACAGATCGTAATAAAATTGGGTACACAAATTTTCCCTATAGCAGGAAATATTTCTAGAAAAAATGGACGAGATCGGTTAAAGACCACGGCAACTTAGATATAAAACAAGTTTAAAAGGTTTAAAAGGGTCGTAGACTAGAAAGAATAATAAGCTATAACTTAGCAAAAAATAGTTTTGAATCAATGATATTTCACTTATCAATTTTTATTGTAACAGGAAATGGGGAGACATTTTTTTTTAAACGGGTGGTGCCACGTGTTATGTAGAAAAGTAATTTATCTGAAATGAAATGTAGAATTGAACCTCACGCTGAGTATATACTGTTCGATTACACCCGAACTTAGACACCTTTACTTGGTTGTATTACTTGTTAGGGCCTATTTTGTTATCTAGTAGCTAGTCAACAATTAGTAAAGTCTCTGTTATGATAAGGGCGATTAATAAACGAATAAATTGCTATAATTTGGTATTAAAAATATATAAAACTAAGTAAATAATAGATTTTTTATTATGTATCACTGCACAGTAGATTTTGAAAAAACTGACCTATCTCAAACTTTTTTTCATAAACGCCCCAGCTAAAGTCAAAATCTATTGAATTCAAGTTCAATAGGGCATTATTCATACAAATTCTGAGATAGAGCGTTCTTCAACCGAATTCTCGGAGCTTCTGAAATAGGGCGTTTACAAAATGGCAGCCGAGATAGGGTGATATTCCACTCAGCAGTCGAAATAGGAGTGAGCCCAAAAAAAACTTCTTGTTTTTGCGAAGAGGCCAACGGTTTTTTTTTATAACAAAAGTCCTGGGGCCCTATTCGCTAACTGTTAGTTTTAAAGTGTACACAAGAAATTGTGTAAACTTTGAAGTTCTGATTCTGTAAAGCAAAACTGTGAACAAAAAAACTCACTGATAAAAACTTCGTGAGTTTTCTTGGCAGCCAGTGTACACTATTCTGACATTCAAAACTCATATGCACTGTTGCAGAATGACTTTTTTGTTTTTATGGCGTTTGATGAATATTTTCTCACTGACATAAGACTTTTACATTCAGCGCTCATTCAGCAAAACAATGTACACAATAATTTACAGAATCGCATGAAAATTTAAAGTGTAAATTGTGTGTGCAAATGAGTTTTCAATGAGTGTACATTTTTCAGTTTTTCACAGTTACGGAATTGACCCCCTGGTTCTGGCAGAGGTTGCCAGTTTGTTTGAACAACTCTTGTAACACTATGTACAAATTAAGTCCATGTGAGGTGCATACGAACCGGTCAGTTCAACCTGACTATATTGGTCTAGGTTTGTCACTCCAGGATAGTTCAACCCCTTAAAATTACGCCACAAAATATTGCAGCACAGTAAACACCAGTAATATTACTTAATAAGCTATTTACTTTAAAAAGGCTTTTGGCACAGCACAAGAATTATTGGATAATATGCTATCACGTGGCATTATAAATTGGGGCCAGCCGGTTTCCAGCGTACTTGAGGATGGCATGTTGTACGTACAACAAGCAAAGGCTACAGAATCCTCCGGCTTGGTATCGGTACTTATTGAGGGCGCACCCAATTCTGGCAAAACGGCGCTTGCAGCTAAATTAGCTAAAATGTCAGATTTTCCATTTGTTAAAGTATGCTCACCGGAAGATATGGTCGGTTATACCGAATCAGCTAAATGCTTACAAATTCGTAAGGTAGGTTTTTGAGTTAATCCAGCTTTTTTGATCCAAGTCAATTTCCCTTGTACTATTGTTTAATTTTTCAACAAATTTTAGATATTCGATGATGCTTATCGCTCCACACTGAGTTGCATTGTCGTGGATAATGTTGAACGTTTATTGGATTATGGTTCCATCGGCCGACGATATTCCAATTTGACATTACAAGCATTGTTGGTTTTGTTAAAGAAACAACCACCGAAGGGACGTAAATTGCTCATTTTAGTAACATCAAGCAGACGGTAAGAAAATCACATAATTCGGGCGAAAAGTGAAGTCCTAAATTAAAATAACAATTTGGTGGTATATTTTTATTTATTTAATTTAGTGCGGTTTTGGAAGAAATGGAAATGTTGACAGGGTTTACATCTATTTTACACGTACCGAATCTATCGAGCCCTGAGCATGTTGTCGCGGTGTTAGAACATTCAGAAATATTCAGCAAGGGTGAACTGCAGGCCATTGGCAAGAAAATGGCCGGAAAAAGGTATGGAAGTGGAGTATACACATTTCTGAAATTACATCCAGCGAAGAAACAACGGCAGTGAGTAATTTGCAATATTCATTTTTTTTATTTGATGCAAATTTCATATATGTACAAAGCAACAAACGCGATAAAATAAATATCTAATCGCAGTAAGCCCGACTCTTGGTGCTCAGACCCGTGTGTTAGGGACAGCTGTTGGCTGAACCAAACCATCTTGTTGAATGCTCACTTCGAAGTTTGTACTGACAAAATCCCTAGTCTTACTTAACCAGTGCCTGGTTCTACGGTAAAACACTTAGGCATCTTTAAGCTGGCTATAAAAAATACATTTGATTTTGATAGAGAAATAATCCAGCATTGAGGCTATGAAATACATCTGATCTAAATATTCGACACATTAGTATATAGGGTTACATTTTTATCTTAAATGAGATCCGAACACGGAATACAATTTCCAAGACAAGGGTAATTTATAGCTTCTCCAACCCAATTGTCAACCCCACCTACCCGCGGCCAATCTTGTTTCTTTGGCAGGGAACTAGGATATGGGGTGCGGGATGGCAAATTCAATGTGGTCATATCAAATCGTTCCCGAGATGGTCGGTCTTGTACCTTAAAGGTGCTTTTTACCGGAACGTACCGTATATATATCCGACAAAGGACCCCTAACACTGCTACAACAACAACAACAACATCGATAACACTCCCCAAAACGTTTATTGCTACAAACGGGTTTTTCTTCAAACCAAATTTGACAAGAGATGACGGTACATCGTTCCATTATACATAAAAGAATAATCCTTTCTTCGTAATTTTGGTATGAAAACCACTTTCGATTTCTGCCATTTGATCGGATCCGAAAAGGTCTAAGGTGTAAGCTACATTGGTGCCTAACTTCCGGCAAATCGAATGGTTAGTTTCAGGGAAGGCAGCGATGGTTTTGAAAATTAAATGGGGTTTCACTGAAAAGGTAAAGAAACGCTCATTACCAATAACAAAGCAAGTGCTCAGCCGATTGTATGCTACTAGTCTCCGCTATGGTCGCCAAGCCTAAATGTTATTCACTGGAAGAAAATACAGGCCTGTCAAAATACTGCCCTCAGAACCGCTACGGTCCCCAGAACACCATCTACATAATCAGGCGAGGGTACTCCCCATTAGGGAGAGAAATGCAAAAATGCTAACCAAACAGATTCTGTTGAATACCCAGAAACCCGGGCATCCCGACAGACATCTGATTGATAAGGCTACACCGCCCAGGGGCTTAAGGGGACATCTCCGCAAGCATTATGAGGAAATACGGCACCTGAGAACACAGCCATATGAAGCAAAAAAGCACAAACAGGTCCTCAGTGATATCAACAAATAGAGCTAGCAGAGGAGAAACGCACCCTCCCTAGGGAAATACGCGTCACTCTAGCTCAACTTCGATCTGGGTATTGTAACAGGTTAAACTCTTAACTATCCAGAAGCAACCCCGACATACAAAATGTATGTCCTGCTTGCAATGTGTTCCAGCATGACACCAACCATATCTTCAATTGTATTATGGAACCAACGCCTCCAACACCCATCTCATTATGGTCCACCCCTGTTGAAACAGCAAGTTTCCTTGAACTCCCGTTAGAGCACCCTGACGACAATTTGTGATTGGTCGCACCTATTTGATGGGGCGAAGCACTGCTACAACAAGGAAAACATGGTTTTGAAAATTTAATATTATCTGTTTTGTCTTGGAGGTGATACGCCCATTACTTTTTGTAATTTCTATATGCATATAAGAATAACGAAATTTGTATATCAAGAAAAATTTGATGAATATTGTAATATACTCTCGCCCTATTTTTCGCTGCGTGAAAATTCACTGATTACAAGCATTTATTTCACAGAGTATTTATTGGCATCAAAACATTGCTTGGACTTATCGATATGGCGCGACAAACAGATCCTCAACATCGCGCCATAAAATTCTTATCAAAAATGGAAGAAGAAGATTTTTTAGGAATGAGTCATAAGGATCAGTAACTATACCCTAGAGAATTAAATATGTCAATAGTGGAACTAAAAGATGTGTTTTGAAAGCATATAAATATGTGGAGAATAATACTATTATGTTACAAATATTTAAAACATATGTATGTACACTAGCTAAAAACATAAATATATACGAAAAGATGTTAAGTTATAAAATTAATAACTGTCAAAGATTTAATGAATATGATATAAACATATATACTATAATAACACATAAAATATGCTGATAAATTGGAAATCTTGCTTGCCGTGCGTTAAAATTTGTAGTACGTAATATGTATTTATTGCAAAGCTTATTCCAAGCAATAACATTTCAGCAATATTGTTCATACAAAACGTGGAATGATGGTGGGCGGTAGTTAAATTTCAAATTACACAAGCACCAATTTTATAGTTATACAAGGGCGGGCATTTGTTGAGGTGGAAAATATAAATCGAAGTAGATTCAATTTGTAGATTAGCACCGAATTTTCACAAAATATGAAAATTTGTAATTGAAAAGAGTTACTGAGTGGTGATATTATGAAAGTTAACTTGAAATTAAATTACAATATTTGCATACACGCATACATACGAAAAGAAATAAACAAAAGCGAAATGTATTATTACGAAAGCTATGAGACTATAAGGTTAGTTAATAGTTCAATGCTCTCCTTTACGCTTTTTTGAAAATTCACTTTGTGTTTGCTTACTATATCTCCTTACGAGTCTCAAACTCGCTTAGTCTTCTCCCGCTACTTCGAATGCATTTCACAGCTAAATAATTATTGCAGTATGTACGACATTTCAAACTATTTTTGGCTGAATTAGTTCGAGGAATAATTCTTATTAAAATCCTTTTTCAAGAATATTTTTCTATTTGAAAAGATTGTAGCGCTGTTAAAAAACTGTATGCGTTTGTTTTCGGAAAGCGAAATAGATTTGGGATTATGTGAAGTAAAATTACTTTTCCGATACATTAGACATTAGACCAGCACTTACAAAACTGTAACGCTTTGATTTCCTGCTTCTATTACCTAGACAAATATAGTTATTCAAATATTTCAAAATCTCAACCTAATATTCCATATCTTTCCAGTTCCAGCATAGAATAAAACGTCTGAATTGTTTCCCGGCTATTAAATAAATATCACAAATCAAAACAAAATATTCCATTTCTGAATTTAAGTTCAAGCAAAACAAATTACCTTTGAAGTTTTTCCCACCAAAACCGTAACGCTTTGCTTTCCTGCTTCTATTACCTAGACAAAGATAGTTATTCAAATATTTCAAAATCTCAACCTAATATTCCATATCTTTCCAGTTCCAGCATAGAATAAAACGTCTGAATTGTTTCCCGGCTATTAAATAAATATTACAAATCAAAACAAGATATTCCATTTCAGAATTTAAGTTCAAGCAAAGCAAATTACCTTTGAAGTTTTTCCCACCTATGAAATAATGTAAAATCCTCCTTTGGCAGATTTGATACTGTTGTTACGAAAGGACGGATTAGCTGCTTCATAATCTGCAATCTATAATTTAAAAAAATATATATAAAAATTTGTTTGATCATTTGCATGCAGCCGACTTAAATTGAAACTTTTGAAAAAAGGTAACTTGTGAATAGCTCATAGCTGTTAATAATTAATTACTTCTTATATTGCAATTTATTTAGTTTTGATTATGTTAAAATTATATATAAATTGAATTTACTTAATGCTTTCAAAAAGTTAATAAAAAAAAGTTTCTAAATATGGTTTAGGAAACGAAGAAACCGAAACTTAGTTTAAAAGATCTAATAAAGTGGAACCAACTTCACTCAAAGGCTATATAATATTACATCATGGAATTTCCCATGTTAAATGTTATATTGGAGAAGTGTGCCACGATCGCGGTATAAGCAAAATACTGTAAATTCTGAAAGCCAAAAATATTGCATATTTTGGTAGCGAAAAACTCCCACGGTGGTTATTATTATTTTCAAAAAAGTGTCAATTATGCTTGGAGGCTAAACTTCGCAAGTTTCTTATTTGCTTAACTTTGTGTTACATTCTTATGAAATAAGCGAAGCCAATAAAAAACAAAGAAAAAATTAAAAATGTTTGTCGTTAGGTACTACGGATGAAACTTATTTCTAAGACCTGATAAATGATATTTCTAAGGTTATCGGCTGATAATAAGATGGTTACCTGATATATATTGGAACGATTTTCCATCATCTTATTTCTAACTGTATATGTGGTGCATAACTTTGGCTATTTTGGTGCTTGAGCAATGTTCAGAGTTCAATATTAGTGGTAATCTGCAAAACAAGGGTTTTCCAAAAATGGGCGCTAGAAACGTTATTCGCGATAACCCTTCATATGCTGAGCCACATACGACACAAGACTTGAGCGGCAAAATTTTCAATTTTTGATAGGAGCCGATAAAGATTCCATAGACGTGTGAAAAAATCAAGGCCCGTATTACGTTTAACGATCCGTGATCCAAACTCATTTTTTAAATCACAATAGCTCTGAAATGGTGGATCAGATTAATGACATATGTGAACTAGCGACAGATATTCCTCGTTAGATCCATAGCTTACTGTAATTTTCAGAAATAGTTTCCTAGTTATCATTTAAGTGAAAATTATTTTCTATAATACTGTAAAATTTTCTTTTTTTCACTGAAGTGCTTGTGGCGGTTGTGGATCCATATATACCTTTATAATTTAAAAGAGTATAGAATATTTGAGCGAAGTTGTATGATAAACTATGCTTAAGATGAAAACTGATTTGTGTAAAATCACTATTAATTTATAAAAATGTTATATGTATATAAAATTTATAGCATTAGATATTGTTGACTACTCTTCAAACCAGGATAAAATATGAACTTATTTCAAAATATAAATTAAAATTTACAATAAACAAAATGCTAATTCAATATGTAATAAAGAAAAATAAAAGAAAACCAATCAAACTTACTCTATCTGCTGGGTATATATGAGTTTAGAAAACTTCAGTTTTGAAATCAGCATTTATGACACCGTTAAGAATGCATTTTGATATTTTAATATTTCTTCAAATCAATTCAAATTCATACAGCTTTCATTTATTTGTCAACATTTATTTGCTAAAAATCAGTTTTACTAAAGAAATATATTTGTTCATGTGAATATTTATGTATTCATCCTTTAGATTTTCCCTTGTCGTGCCTTTGTGAAATTGTTGTTACAATAACATATGAACACATCTGCGAAATTATTTTCCATTTCCTAATGCAGTCCAAAAATTATATAATTGTTTTACTATGATTCAACGACAATTTTCCAGTGCGAACCCGTCGTTGTAAACGCTGAAAAGAAGGCAAAATGTTATGAAATAAAATAAGCTGACGGACGAGGTGAAGTAGAGATGAGCGCGGGGTGAACCGTCCTCATTTGAATGTGGCCGGTTCGGGCGGAGCAGGAAACCATCTAAAATATTGCTCGGCATTTTAACAAATATTAGAAATCCTTCAATATATTCCACTTCTGAATTTAAATGCAAACAAAAAAGATTACCTGAAAAGTTGCTCAGTCATAAAATAAATACAAATTCTTCTCCGGATATTCTATCCTGCTACTGCAATATATGCCCAGTTCGATCCTTATGTGGCTGTAGGTAAGGTTAAACTGGCCGGTCAATAAATACCTTTTTTGAAAACTGGATAGTATATCACCACGAGTTCCGCGCCCCCCTAACAATGCTTGTCTCAACCATGTGGCTTGAATCCACTGTTGGTTTCTCAGATATGCTTATACTTTCTTAAGCTCATCCATCTATTGTGTGCTGCTATAAAGGGTTCAGGTCCTACTTTCCCTAATTCCGCCCAGACTCCAAATTTTCCTTGCGATCCACCCTCTACTTTTGCAATGGTGTTTATTATGCCAGGATTGATATTTAGTCTAATCTCGGCGCACCACTTCTTCATTAGAAGGCACTGGGTTACATAGCAGAAAGTGCTCTAAAGTTTGCCTTTTGCAATAAAGATGTGTTCAAGGTTCATGTACAAGAAAGCGCAAAGCATTCTGGATTTTAATGATCAGCTGGCTGAAGTCGGTGTCCTATAGGCCTGAAGACCATGATATAACCATAATAAATTGTTAAATAATGATATTCACTGAAGAGTTCAGGGCACATACACAAGAATGTGTTGTTTAAACAAGTTTTAAGGCAAAAATATGTGTACCTGATTGAAAATATCTCTAATGATGCGATTTCCATGTCGACGACGTTCTTCACGTGCGCGCTCTTGTTGCTCTACGACCTCTGGCAAGTTTTCAAAATGTCGCTGTGTCATTGCTTTCATTTCTTTTGTAGCAAATATACGTAAGCGTTCTAGTCGTGCGAAATAAAAAAGAAAATAAATAATTAGAACTGTAACAAATTACAAAAGTATGTACCGAGAACTTACTGGTTGCGGGCGGTGGTAAACGTCGTAAACGTGTATCCATGGAATTTTCACTTGCATTCTCAATTATATCGCGTAATTCCTTACCACGTTCCAGACGTAGCGCTTGTATTTGATTTAGTATAGCTTTACGTTCTTTCGTTTGTGCAACAAATTGTGGTTTGGCACGTTCTAAATAATCTTGTAGGGCGCATGGAGCATCCCTCATATCATCGATGTCCTCCCCATTGTCGATTTTCATGAGGGTAGTGTTACTTGTTGTTGTCGTAGTGGTGGTGATAGTAGTGGTGGACGTCGTTTTCTTCTTATCGAATTGTATAACATATGCAATTGCTTTAGGTTTAACTTGTACGCTAATCGATTGACCAGAACTTATTGGCTGTGGATTATATGTGGCCAAATTAGGCACATTTCTGCGTTGTGTGGAGTATAATACGCGCCTACCGAAGATCGGTTGTGTGCGCCGTAAGGAAGTTCCAGTTTGTACGCCTACGCCCGCCGTTCTTGTAGCAGCTTCACATACTGCTGCAACATCATCATACTGATGTGTAGTTGTTGTTGTTGTAGAACTTGTTGTTGTACTACTTGAACCCATAGGGATTGAAACTTCGGATGAAATGCAAAATATTGACGATGTAGATTGTTCACTGTGTATTGTTTTTGTTTTATGCGCATTATTTGATGTGGCAGCAACTGTGTGAGATTTGGGGATGCGTTGTTGATATTGTGGATATGGAGCGCACGGTCGGGCATGTGGTTGAATTGGTGGAGCTGCACGTTGCATATGTGTCTCTGGTGCTCTCATACCATAACATGGTTGCTCAAAATATGTTTGCTGATAGGATTGCTGCTCCTGCCTAGCACATCCACAAAGAGCAGTATTGTGCATGTTAAACGGTACAGAATAGTGTTCAGGTGCAGCTGGTGCATTATTTTGGTGCGTTGTCCGTTCACAGCGCTGCTGTAATTCTTGTATAATATGTTGTTGTTGTTGTATTAACAATTGTTGTTGCTGATGCAATAGCGATTCATAGTGTAAACGCTTCTTATGCCGATAATGTTCTAGAAATTCACGTTTGCGCTGTTTAGCAAAAGAACCTACGCTCTCAGCACAATCATTACTATCAGTTGAGGGGGTATCCACTTTTGATCGTTGCTGCTGTTGCTGTGGTTGTATGTCTTTTGGTAATTGTTTTGGTGATGAAGCTGGTAGTGGTGTTAACGGTGATGTATTTGCTGTTGTTTCTTGTTGTAGTATTTGTTCTTCATTCGTAGTAACAATTTCAGTCATTGTACGAAAACGAGCTCTACCAGCAGCCAGATTGTCATACACATTTTCTGCATCATTAGGTTTGTCATAAACGATTTGTGTCTCACGTTTACGTTGTTTAGAACGTTTAATTCTTTCATCTAATTCAATAATATCCTCATTTGATTCTTCGATTATTACTTCGATTTCGTGTAATGGCTTGTCATCATTTTCGTCACCACAACAGCTATGCGCGCTCGGTATAGTCGTTGTTGTTGTTGAGGTTGAACGGCGTTTTGGATCTGTGAATACTGTATCATATAAATTATAATTTTCATGCGCGTTTTCATCAGTATCTGTCTTATGATTGATATTTGCTTTACTGGCGGATTCCGTATTCGTCTTCAATAGCAAACAACGTAGTATTTCTAAACGTTGAATCTCTGCTTGAATCCATTTTAGTTGCGTTTTTCTTTCTGTATCGAAATTTTCCCCATCTATGCATTTTTTTATCTTGTCAGAATTACGCTCCAGCTCAAGTTTATTTTGCTCATATTCAATTTCAGATTGCGTCATAGGATTCAACCATTCACGCATTGTTGCATGTGCTGCTATGTCAGAAGCCGTATCGGATGATCCAACATTTTCTTGGTTTATTAACGTTTTTTGCGTGGTAACTTCTTTAGATGTTGTGCTTGCTTTAGATGCAGACGAATCTTTGTCGGAATTATAACCTAATTTCGATGGATCGTTTCCTGGTGTCTTTTCAAAGTTTTTCTTAAAATTGGCATCTGCAATATTCGTCCGCTTTAATTCCTCCTTAGGTTTTTCTAAAGTGCCAGCTCGTGTCATCTGTTTCTTGGAAATATTCTGTAGTTTCTTAGCTTTTTCATCTGTAAGTTTAGCTATAGCTTTAGCAGATGTTGTTGGTGGTGATGGTTTCTGAAATACTTAAAATATGGAGGGTATTTGTTGTTGTTGTAGCGATAAGGACACTCCCCGAAGGCCTTGGGGAGTGTTGTAGAGTTTGATAAACATAACAAATCGTTCCCGAGATTGCCGGGATTGGTACCGGAACGTCTGCATCCGGCAAAGGACCATCAACATCGATAACACTCCCCAAGGCCATCGGGGAGTGTCTTAATCGCTACAACAACAACAACAATCACATGCGACCTTCTAGGCCTCCGCCAGCGGGTCATAATATACCGAAGGTTATGTGGCCACATAAATCGTTGGCGGGATGGTCGGGCTAGCACCTTAATGGTGCTGTGTTACCGGAGCGTACCGAATCTGTATCCGGCAAAGGGCCATCACATCGATAACACTCCCCAAATCCGTCGGGGAGAAACCTTATCGCCACAACAACAACAACCTTCTAGGCCATCCCGCCCTTCTACCCCCAAGATCCATGACGAGTTCGGGGTCGCCAGAGCCTCAGTCGTTAATGAAACAGGATTCGCCACGGATATGTGAGCTTGACAATTCGATTTGGAGAAGCTATATATTGTGCTGGCAACCTGAAAGGGTTGCGCTACACAACCCCTTGAATCTATTTGGTATGTTAGTCGCCTCTTACGACAGGCATACCTACCGCAGGTATATTCTAACCCCCTAACCCGCTGGGGTGATGGTATTTCATAGTATGAATTTCTCTGTGTCTTCTTTCTTTATTTGTTAAATACTATTCAATCTATAACCAGCCAAAATTCACTATTGTCCGTTATATTTAATTTAATTTGATTAATCTAATTTATTATTATTACTGTTAAATAATTTGTCAAAATTGTTGTGCTAGGAACAAATTTTCAAATAAATACATACATACATACATACCATCAACATGCATTATTTGCTCAATGCTGCCGCTACTAGTGCTTGAGGGCAAATGTCGTGCTAAATCACTCATATCCAATGCAGTCTTCGCTGTTCGCGCCATCTTAACTGTCGACGTTGTCCTTACTGACACCTCCGCATTTTGTGATTCCACCCTCGGCTGGTCTCTTAATGTTACGGACTTATTATCATTATAAGATGGGACCTCATACTCTCTATTAACCGCGTCAGCTTTTGTTTTAAGTGTAGTAATGCGTTTCACGATATCTCGCACTAGCTTTTGCTTTTGTTTCTGACCTAAAGAACGCGCATCTATCAATGAACAGAGAAGTTGTATTCCTAAATCCAACTGTGGAGAATTTAGCATAGTTGAGGTGGAAGTGCTGCTTTCTTTATTATCATTGAGAACTTGCTGCAGGGTGTCATGTATTTGTTGCAGACTCTTTGTTTTATCAATTTTCATGCTATCACCTTTCAATGTGGAACTGCTGTTTTCTTTATTATCATTAACTACATGTTGAATAGTATCATGTAAATGTTGCAGGCTCGCTGTTTTAGCAATTCTGCCTGAATCAATTACTTTACGAGACTTAAGCATTTCATTTATGCCTGCCACATATGGATGTACTTGGTTTTGATGCGCTTTTGATTTAATTAAATTTATGGGTCCTTTGAAAGATGCCAATTTTTTTACGCCAACTTCACCATCTGCTGTGGAATTAGTTGAGCGTGAAGAATAATAATCAAAACTGCTGGGCGTTGCTGTGTCGGCAGCATTTGAAGATGTAACTGGTGTTGTTGTACTCGTAGATGATAGTGTTACTTGTACTTCGCGTGATCTAAGTTGTGGCATACGCTGAATGGAAGTTTGTGCACCCTGATCGTAACGTTTCTGTAGTGACATTGAAGTACTTCTGGATATCAATTTAGGACGTGAGCCGCTTGGAATATTTTCCTTGCCGCAATCCTTGCTCATCATTGTGCTAGATGCTAGTGGTGGTGTATTATGATTAACTGGTACTTCTTTTATATTATTTTTCACATTGTTTGCTGCTTTAGGTTGTTCCGTGTTTTTCTTAACTTTTTTATCATTACTATTAACTACTCCTTTTTCCTGTTTTGAGTCGCTCTTTGTTGAAATTTCTTGAAAATATTCTTTGAGTACAGAACGTTCCAATATGCTAATGTTGCTTGTAGACAAAGATTTTCTATAACCGACATCTCCCAATGAATCCCATTCAAGCCGCCTATGTGACTTCGTAATTGATTCAGGTGTCTGCGTTTGTTTACTATCAGTGGATCTCTGAGTCTTTGGTGGTGGAGTGTGCAAATCCGGAGCTGACGATGTGCACTAAATAGCAAAAAGAAATAAGCCAATTTTTCTTGTAATCAGAAGAATAGAATTTTACTCACCTCATCTCCCTTTGCTTTCATAGCGGTCGCGGACATTTCAGTTTGCCGTTTAATTGGCACATTAAATTCTTTCAAGTCAGTATCACTTTCTGTGGTTACTTCAATTTCATGTTGAAACAATCGTCTAAAAGCGCGTCCTTCTTCTTCACTTTGGCAATTGCCAATTGAGGTAGCTGAACTGAGATTTCTACAATCACTTCGTTGTCCGCATGGAGAATATAAACGCATATACTTTTCCAAGTCTCGATCTTGTCCGAATTTCATATAATATTCTCTTATTTTTTCATTGACCCGGGATGTACGTGGAAGATGCGTTCTTTTACGCATTTTTGTTTACGTTTATTTCGGCGCCATTGGGCGCGTTAAAGAAAGTTTAAAATAAAAATTGGGGATGAAATGATATTAGTGAATACAAGCATGTATCGATACTTTTGGCGCGATACCATCCCGCCTGGACATGGCTGATGGGCATTTATCGATACTCAAATTGCAATAAGAATGGGAAAGCTGGAGCATGAAGCGCTATAGTCAAATCAATAAATAGCACTATTTACTACCTTCTTTGACATCATTTGACAGCGTTATATTTGTTTAACAATAATTTTGACAATTCTGTTATTCACTAATTTTTGTCAACCCTAAACTCGATCAAATAAACCCAGCTGCTGTTATCGTTTTCTATTTGACAATTGGCAATTTATGGTAGTACCACGTATTTCATGATATTGCGCGCTTTCAGCAAGTACAACTGTTGATCAGTCGTTGAGCTTTCTGAACCCACCGTCGAGTATTTTTGATCCACCTGAACATTTACTCAACTTGTTTATTCGGCTGCCAGACAGTTCTTTGACATTCTAATGTGTGAGTTATTTATAAAATTTTTCCTCTTAATATTATGGCGAAGTGTACAAAATAGATTAAGGAGTCGTTTTCCTTAAAATTTAAGGATAATTATTTCATTTGGAAGTTGGTTGAACTTCCGTTCATAAAACAAAATTCCTTTCACTCAAATGACAGAAATATTTTTTGCAACTTAGCTACAAAAATTATGTTCGCAGGAAGCTTAAAGGGCGAATTAATGGTGACTTATAACCATAAAGCCATAACCAGATAAAACAGCTGATCACACCTACCTTATAGAAATCAATGTAATCGAGTTAGCGTTATGATATGGCACCATTAATCGATTACATTGATTTCCATAAGGTAGGTTCGATCAGCTGTTTTATCTGGTTATGGCTTATGGTTATACGCCAATTACACGGCTCAAGTATCCTTGTGCCAATTACCAATTTGCACAAGGATTTGCCCGGTGTGTGCACTGGTTGCGCTATTTGCGCAGAGAACTGCGCTAAAATCAAAACGATTTTGATATTTACGCATGTCTGCAAATATTGCACATGCTTTTTTCTTCGTGTGTGGTGAATGTTACACAGTTTACCCGTTGTTTCTGATAATCACCCCTATTCTGCATTTCGATTACGTTCCCGTTCTACGCCCCGCTTTAATCGAAGTTTGGTATTCTGCATTACGACGGAATCGTAAAGAGAAGAGGAAGAACAAATGATTTTTCGAAATCAGCTGTTGGTACGGAATATGTGAACATTGGAACAAAATAAATTAGAGACAATTTGCAAAAAAACACTGAAAAACGCTTACATTTTATTATCCACGCCATTTTGTACAAAAAAAAGCAATAGAATATATTGCCGCAGTGTTATATTTTTTTGAGTGAAGTGCTTTCATAATTGTAAGTGTGTTTTTGTCGTTCTTTGGGGTCAATTCCCTGCCGTGGCCACCAAGTTTTGTTAAAACGGATTCCTGCACGAATATAGTTGACACTTTCTGAATTCTAATGATGCTAATTTCATTGCACTGGCGTAAAATACTTTATAAAGGTTTATTTATTCTTTCCGCAAGGATTGTTTACGTTTTCGCTTCACCTTCCTCTACGCCGGCAGCTTGCTTTGGCATATAACTGGACCCAACGAACAGACACAAATTATAGATGTCTATTATAATGGAATCAATAGCCGCGGCATTATTTATGGAGTTGGAAAGCAACGCATACGAAAATTGCCAGGCGAGAATGGAAAGGTAAATATTGCGAAATTTGTGTAATCAATTTGAGATGAGGGGCGAATTGTAAGAAATTGAACTTAAAAGTAGTAAAGTTTAATGCCTTATTTTCTTATTTAGGTTCAAAACAAACTTTCGACTTAACAAGGATGCTTTCAAGTATGTGTTAGATACTTTTGGGGGGCAAATACGTCCAAGGACATCGACATCGACATGTTGTTTTTGACCTGGAAACATAAAAAACAATCATCATCAAGCCTTCTACGTTTCTTAACAAGTTTTACTTACATTTTTGTTAAAATTCTGTTATAAATTAATAAAAAAATAAAAAGAAAATATTTTTCCGCCAACTAATTTGCAACTTAGAAAAACGGAACTACGATCGAAATGTAGAATACAAAAAATTGAACGATTCGAAGTTGGATCGAAAGAGATTGGAACACAGAATACCAAAATTGCCAAATCGAAAAAATTCCAATACAAGTCGAAATGCAGAATAGGGCTGAATATAACATTGTTGCTTAAAAATGTTAATATCGAAGGCATAAGGACCATCTTAGCTTGCAACAGGAATTCCCACAAATTCAATAATACATAATCAGCCCTATTCTGCATTTCGACTTGGATTGGAATTTTTTCGATTTGGCGATTTTGGTATTCTGTGTTCCAATCTCTTTCGATCCAACTTCGAATCGTTCGATTTTGTGTATTCTGCATTTCGATCGTAGTTCCGTTTTTCTAAGTTGAAAATTGGTTGGCGGAAAAATATTTTCTTTTTATTTTTTTATTAATTTATAACAGAATTTTAGCAAAAATATAAGTAAAACTTGTTGAGAAACGTAAAAGGTTTGATTATGATTTTTTTTTATATGTTTCCAGGTCAAAAACAACATGTCGATGTCGAAGTCCTTGGACGTATTTGCCCCGCAAAAGTATTTAAAACATACTTGAAAGCATCCTTATTGAGTCGAAAGTTTTTTTGAACCTAAATAAGAAAAAAAGTCATTAAACTTTACCACTTTTAAGTTAAATATCTTACAATTCACTCCTCTCAAATGGATTACACAAATCTCGCAATATTAGCCTTTCCATTCTCGCTTGGCCATTTTCGTATGCGTTGCTTTCCAACTCCACAAATAATGCCGAGGCTATTGCTTCCATTATAATAGACAGCTATAATTTGTCTGTTTGTTGGGTCCAGTTATATGCCAAAGCATGCTGCCGGAGTAGAGGAAGTTGAAGCGAAAACGTAAACAATCCTTGCGGAAAGAATAAATAAATCTTCATAAAGTATTTTAGGCCACTGCAATGAAATTAGCATCCATAAAATTCAGAAAATGTCAACTATATTCGTGCAGGAATCCGTTTTAACAAAACTTGGTGGCCACGGCAGGGAATTGGACAAAAGAACAACAAAAACACACTAACAATTATGAAAGCTCTTCACTCAAAAAAATATAACTCGGCGGCAATATATTCTATTCCTTTTCTTTGTACAAAATTGTTGGATAATAAAATATTAACGTTTTTCAGTGTTTTTTTACAAATTTTCTTTAATTTATTTTGTTCCATTGTTCACACATTCCGTACTAACAGCTGATTTCGAAAAATCATTTGCTCTTCCTCTTCTCGTTACGATTCCGTCGTAATGCAGAATACGGAACTTCGATTTAAGCGGAGCGTAGAACGGGAACGTAATCGAAATGCAGAATAGGGGTGAATAATTTTTTATACAATTAGAAAAAGTTTCATTTGTTGCGCTAGTTGAAAAATGAATATTGCGCAGTGCTGCAATGAGTTGAGCTGGTCTTGCAACTAAAATATAAAAATTATAAATACTAAGGAAAATAAACGCTTCTGGTGCGAGTTTTTCCACTTATACTGTGAATTACCAGCACTGTGGAAAATAAATAGTGTTTTTTTATACAATTAGTGCCTTTTTTATACAATTAATACACATGTTTCATTTGTTGCGCTACATTAAAAATGAATATTGCGCAGTGTTTTTGAGCCGTGTATGTCAAAACTTCAATTTGCACAAATTCCGTCGTTTTATATTTGCGCATGGCTTTTGTGTCATGTATGGGCCATCTTATAAGTCCCCTTTAATTCGCCCTTAAGAGAAAGTTAGTAACGTTTATTTACTAACTTAAACCTAGGTTACATATATGCATAACAAGCTTAATTTAATTTTCGTACTTAACTCCTAGCCGGTAATTAAATGACAAGATTCCATATACATTTTTCTTTGATAATCGGTAATTAAGAATACATTTTAGAGATGTTGCTTTTTTTTTAAATCTAGAAGCATCTCTGGGGGCGTCACTTCTAACTGAGAGTACCGAAAATAGGGATACGTTCAAAAATGTGACTGCTTATAATCTTGTTCTTTGGGATGGGACATATGTGAACACCTGAGTTATCTATTATGGATTAATGGTCAATTTTAATATTAAAAACTTGTTTTACTATTTTGCAGACGTTATTACCGGTAAACGTTATTTCTTGATATTTTCATGTCTTCCACAGAAAAAACAAGGGAAAACAACTATTTTTAATTCCAACCTTCAGGCTTTGGATACATTGGTCAAATCACTAATTTTCACACCCCTCGCTGTGCAAACAGAGTTGCTATAGCCATCATCCAAATAATTTGTGAGCCAGATAATTTGTAAATTTCCTAGCGCATAGTCACAGTGAAAATCAAATAGGTTTTAAATATAGTTGCAGTTTTTTTGACAGATAGCTTTTAGAAAATGATGTCAAAAAGCTGCCACTAAATTTAAAATCCAGTTTATTTTGACTATGACTATGCGCCCTTGCCTTTAGTTTGGCAAAGCCGCCTTTAATAAACCAACTTTTTTAAAAATAGATGGCGTTGTTTGGCCTTTAGCCATATGTGTTACAACTCATGTGCACAAAAATATCACGCCCTCTGCTTCTCAAGTCTCCCAATGATCGGGGTCATCTCCATGAGAATTGAACGTGATACGGAGCCAGAAAACTCACTGGATGATGGCTTACCATATAAAAATCGCAAGTACTCCATGCATGCATGTATGGAGTACTCCCTATGGACCAACCGAGTGCTCCAAAATTAATCATAATTCATACAAAAAATATGGTCCAATTAACATTGCGATGTCCTAGGACTGAACCATATACATACTTACATACTCCAGTGAACCACATGATCCAACGATTTTTGCAGGGTTATATGTTCTGTAAAATATCCGTTAGTGTTCCTGTAGGATAAATTCTACTATAAGCTGGAGACATTGGTGCTTTATCGGTAACCGTATCAGTAACCTTTTAACAGCTGATTCGACCAACCTTATGAGAATCAATGCAATCGATTATTGGTGCCGCTAAAGTCGTAACCGTATCGTAGCCAACCAATTGGGTTTTGGTTTACCGTCGTAACGATAAACAGCTGATTACGTTAGGGATACGGATACAGCGATACGACATACGGCACCAATGACTCCAGCTATAGCTGGAGACATTGGTGCTTTATCGGTAACCGTATCGGTAACCTTATAACAGCTGATTCGACCAACCTTATGAGAATCAATGCAATCGATTATTGGTGCCGCTAAGGTCGTAACCGTATCGTAGCCAACCAATTGGGTTTTGGTTTACCGTCGTAACGATAAACAGCTGATTACGTTAGGGATACGGATACAGCGATACGACATACGGCACCAATGACTCCGGCTTTAGGTCGTAACCGTATCGTAGCCAACCAATTGGGTTTTGGTTTACCGTCGTAACGATAAACAGCTGATTACGTTAGGGATACGGATACAGCGATACGACATACGGCACCAATGACTCCGGCTTATATCAGCTGATCTTTCACTTTTTCTTTACGCCAATTGCTTCATCTGGCACCACCTGAAAATCCAGGTGTAATAAGAAATTGCAGCTGTAAAAATAAATATATACATAAACTTAATTCTATTATTTTAAAAATATTTTTTAAATGCAAAACCATTGTAATATTTCAATAAATGTTAGAATGAATGGGGTTTGAGCAAAAAAAAAAAAAAAAAAAAACTTTGGCCCGCATACGTTCTCCGCAAATTATTTTGTGTTATAAAATTGTGTCTTCTTCCTTGGTTTCTTTGAATTAACTTGGCCATATTTGTATCTACATATGTACACAGCTTATGCCGCATTTATTGATACGACACGTCGGCAGATTCACATGTCTGTTGCCATTGGAATTGTTAAAGTTTAATTTTAATATAAACTAATGACAGAATTTGTTTCAAATTAAAAAAAAAAAGATTAAAAATGCGTGTAAGTAATCTTCGTGGTGGTCGTTTGTGCCGTATTATATTTTCTTGTTGCATTATCTTGCCATTGATATATTTGTTGGCTACATGGAATGACACCAAGCGTGGCCTAAATAGTTATCAAACCAAATTGGCTCGTTTTAATCATCAGAGATTGGAGAGTAGACCAAAGGAAGTGCCGAAGTTGATTGAAGGTGGGTAAATTCGAAGTGAAATGTAAAAAAATATAAAAAATTTGCATATTAAAGCATCTTATTATAGTCGGAATTTCATTAAGTTTATTAGTTGACTTTGACCTTGCTTAAGTGTAATCTATTAAGCACACAAAAATATTTATTAAGTGTAAAGGGAAAAGGGAAATAAAGCAAACAATGGTTAAGCGCTCGTTTTAAAATGTTTATTTTTGTCTCTTGAATGCCAGATGGATGGCTTAGAAATGTTTAAAACACTTGTGGCTTATTGTAAATATTGACATAGCATGCTAGCTGTATGAATTTGAGTATCTGCTCTCAGCTTTGCTTTTCCCTTTGATGCTGTGTGTGTAGTTACATTAAAACTGGAATAACTTATAGTTCATCGTTCTAGGACATTTTTTCCATGAAAGCTTCTTATTCCCGAAACTCTATGTTGTAAAAGCAAAAACTACTGGAAGGTAGTTTAAGTCTATCGGAACGAAAATCGACACATGATGGCACAACGCCGAAACCGGTTTGTCTCGAAACCAAATTTGACAAGGGATGACGGAAAATAGTTCAAATATACATATGTACATCGTTTACCACCCTGTCGGAAAATCAACAAAACAAAATAAGTAGGTTAAGCCTTTGGAATTTTATGTTGTTGTCGTTGTTGTAGCAATCCTCGCCCCACTTAATAGCCTCGACCGATCACAAATTGTCATCAATATCCTCCAACGGGAGTCCAAGGAAACTTGCCGTTTCAACAGGGGTGGACCATAAGGAAAGGGGTGTTAGAGGCGTTGGTTCTACATTACACTTAAAGAGATGGTTGGTGTCATGTGGGGACACATTGCAAGCGGGGCATACATTTTGTATGTCGGGGTTGATTCTGGATACGTAAGAGTTTAACATGTTACAGTATCCAGAACGAAGTTGAGCAAGAGTGACACGAGTTTCCCTGGGGAGTATGCGTTCCTTTTCCGCGAGTTTTGGATACTTTTCTTTAAGTACTGGATTCACCGGGCAATTCCCGGCATAAAGGTCCGACGCCTGTTTATGGAGTTCACCAAGGACCTGCTTGTGTTTTTTTACTTCACACGGCTGGGTTCTCAGGTGCCGTATTTCCTCAAAATGCTTACGGAGATGACTCCTTAAGCCCCTAGGCGGTGCTTGTTCATCAATCAGATGTCTGTTGGGATGCCCAGGTTTCTGGGTATTCAACAGGAACTGTTTGGTCAGCATCTCATTTCTCTCCCTGATGGGGAGTATTCTCGCCTCATTATGCAGATGGTGTTCTGGGGACATAAGAAGACAGCCCGTGGCGATTCTGAGAGCAGTATTTTGGCAGGCTTGTAGCTTGGGGATTTTATCGTACTGCTGTATATGTACCAACTAGGAGTTGTCGGCGTTCAACTTTTTGGATGGGTACTCCTGTATCCTCCCACAAATGTAACTGTATTGACCAAACATGGGACAGTTAAGAGAAAAAATCGCTTGCCAAATATAATGTTGTGCCATATCACTGAACGAACAATAAACTCAAAGCGTTGTGGTGTTCGAAGTTGTTATGCTCTAAAAAATTTAGTATGGGGTTACCAACCAATAGTAAATCCGGACCGTATAGCAAGGTTAGCCAGCGGTGAGCTTTGGTTTACACTTCTTGGCACCGTGTTTATTAAGCGTAATTAAGGGCATCCTAGATCAATAAAGACCTTAGATAGATAGATAGAAAATTTATTGAGGATTGCACTGCGACCATTGGTCTACTGTGCCCTCATATCCTTCAGAGCACCTCACACAAGTTAACTTCCTTGATGAACCCTAGCAGTTCTCTTGGCATGAGGATTTGAATGTGGGAATGCTCTAGCCATGATGAGCCCATAAACTTAGTCCTGCGTCTTGAGATTGCGTCGCATTCCAGAAGGATATGGCCCGCCGTATCCTCTTATCGATCACAAAATCGGCATGTGTTATTCGATAGTATGCCCAGTTTCTGCATGGCTGTTCAGTCTACAATGTCCTAGAATAGCTGTAAGGATTCTTAGGTTATCTTTCGAGAGGCCTATTCTTGCCCTATAGCGAGTTGTGCTATAACCTCCTAAAAGTAACTTAGATTGTCTCAAAACTGGCGTATTGCAGTTCGGCTCATAGCGTTGGTGATACATATTACATACACGAATGGACACCCAGGCATTTTAGAACTGTAAAACTGCAATTCCGCACAAAAGACTATGAAATTGTTGAATTCGAGGTAGGAAGACAGTGAAAACTGGCCTCCAGGGAAAATACTAGTCCGAATGCTTCATAATGCTTTAAAAAAATGCTCCCTTCATAACACATGACAGAAGTCCAATACCGCTAGCAGCTTAAGCATAACAGTTGAGCATATTGTTTACGTCATTTGCTGACACATTACATGCAGGAAGGGTGGTTCTGTAGTGGAAATCATCTATTTTTTGAACTGTATTTCGCAATAGAAAGATGCTTCATTTAAAATTTTGAAATAATAAGGAGGCCCTTCAACACTAGATGGCAGGCCACCAGTCTCCATGAAAATCTCAGATAGTATCCTCCCATTAGAATTTGGGAGTTAACCCAATCCTTCAATTTCAGGCTGAAATTCGCATATTTTATTGTTGTTGTTGTAGCAGTGCTTCGCCCCACCTAACAGCTGCGACCGATCACGAATTGGCCATCAATATCCTCTAACGGAAGTCCAAGGAAACTTGCTGTTTCAACAGGGGTGGACCATAATGAAAGGGGTGTTAGAGCGGTTGGTTCCACATTACAATTAAAGAGATGGTTGGTGTCATGTGGGGATACATTGCAAGCCGGGCATACATTTTGTATGTCGGGGTTGATTCTGGATAGGTAAGAGTTTAACCTGTTACAGTATCCAGAACGAAGTTGAGCTAGAGTGACTCGCGTTTCACTGCGGAGTATGCGTTCCTCTTTCGCAAGTTTTGGGTACTGTTCTTTGAGTACTGGATTCACCGGGATAAAGGTCCGACGCCTGTTTGTAGAGTTAACCAAGGACCTGCTTGTGTTTTTTTGCTTCATACGGCTGAGTTCTCAGGTGCCATATTTCCTCAAAATGCTTACGGAGATGACTCCATAAGCCCCTAGGCGGTGTTGGCTCATCAATCAGATGTCTGTTGGGATGCCCAGGTTTCTGGGTATTCAACAGGAACTGTTTGGTTAGCATCTCATTATTATTATTATTATATTTCTTTATTACGGTCTTTAAGACCTAGTTGATGTTAAGTAAACATTTGTTTCATTAAATATTAAGTGTTTTACAATATAAAAATAATTTTACTTTAAACTTATTAATATTTTCACAATCTCTTATCTCAGTAGGTAGTTCATTGTACATTTTGTACCCAGTGTATTATTCTAAAGTCTTCTTTGCGAACTCTGTTCTTACTCTAGGCAGTCTTATATTATTGCAGTATCTAGTTCCATAGCTATGGATCTCGTGATTATATAATATTTTATTGCTCAGGTAACTCGGTAGCATTCCTAATCTTACATGATGTATAAATTTCAAAGTGAAGTAACTTATTGACTGTTTTATACTAAGCCAGTTTAACCGATTCAGCATTATAGTTTTTGATGTTCTTGGGGGACATTTTAATATAAATCGCATTGCCTTGTTTTGTTGTATTTGTAGTCTTTTAATTTGCATATCACTCGCTATCAGCAGAATTGTAGGACAGTATATAAAGTGCGGCTCAATAATTGAACGATACACCATTATTTTTGCATGTTCTGTACATGAATCCTATTTTCTGCGCAATTTTTCTTTCAAGATAATTTATATGTTCTCCCAAAATTCAGGTTTTCTCCCTGATGGGAAGTATTCTCGCCTCATTATGTAGATGGTGTTCTGGGGACATAAGAAGACAGCCCGTGGCGATTCTGAGAGCAGTATTTTGGCAGGCCTGTAGCTTCCTCCAGTGGGTAGTTTTTAGGTTTGGCGACCATATAGCGTTTCTTTGTCTTTTCCCCAAGTACTGTCAGCAAGGGATTTGAGGATTTTATTACGGCTCTGAATTTTCGGAACAATTGCGGCTGCGTGCTCACCAAAATGTAGATCCTGATCAAACGTCACACCCAAGATTTTGGGGTGTAAGACAGTCGGTAGCGTAGTGCCATAGACGTGGATGTTCAAAATGGTCGACATTTGGGACGTCCATGTTGTAAATAAGGTCGCGGAGGATTTAGTCGGTGATAATATTTTATTGTAATGAATTATTGCACGGTTCATTTGTATTAGAAATTTAGTATCGATACTTTGGGTATCAAGTATATTTGATTCGACATTTTTGGGTACCCGATACTTGGAGAACGATACCTGTAATGAGTACCGTATCGAAACTCTGGATTTGATATCGTGTTCCTAGTTGTCTACCAGTTGTCTACCGAAGGCCTTGGTGAGTGTTATCGATGTCCATGGTGCTTTGCCGGATTAGGAGATCCGGTACGTTGCGGTACCAAGCCCGACCATCTCTGGAACGATTTGTTTTGACCACATGCGACCTTCCAGGCCATAACGCCCTCCCACCCCCTAGTTCCTTGACGAGCTCGGGGTCGCCAGAGCCTCGGTGAGGTTGGAAACTGTGTTTGGAGAAGCTATATATTGCGCTGGCAACCTGAAAGGGTTGCGCTACACAACCCCTTGAATCTATTTGGTATTTTAGTCGCCTCTTACGACAGGCATACCTACCGCAGGTATATTCTAACCCCCTAACCCGCTGGGGCCATACAATACAATCAATCAAGTCATTCGATAAAAATTCTCTATTTATCTAGGCCTGGGAAATTTCGAACCGAAAAATGTAGAACCACGTACCGGACCTGGCGAAAATGGTGAAGCGCATCAACTTTCCGCCGACAAGAAGCATCGCGCTGATGAATCGGAAATGGAGTATGGCATGAACATTGCATGTTCTGATGACATATCAATGCATCGTTCCGTGCGCGACACCCGCTTGGAAGAATGCAAACACTGGGTCTATCCATATGATCTACCTAAAACTAGCGTCATAATTGTTTTTCACAATGAAGGATTCTCAGTGCTTATGCGAACAGTGCATTCAGTGATTGATCGTTCACCAAAACATATTTTACACGAAATCATATTGGTAGATGATTATTCAGATAAAAAGGATTTGCGCGAGAAACTGGACACATATTTGGAACAATTTGGAGGTTTAGTTAAACTCATACGCAATGCGGAGCGCGAAGGATTGATAAGAACACGTTCTAGAGGTGCACAAGAAGCCACTGGTAATTGGACGATATACATATTCTTAATGTTTTACGAAATATAATAATATAAAATTTTTGTTATGCTTACAGGTGAGGTGATTGTTTTCCTCGATGCGCATTGTGAAGTGAATACAAATTGGTTGCCGCCGCTGTTAGCTCCCATTTATCGTGATCGCACTGTTATGACGGTACCCATAATAGATGGTATTGATCATAAAACTTTTGAATATCGTCCCGTTTACGGCAGTGATGCACATTTTCGGGGTATTTTCGAATGGGGTATGCTGTATAAGGAAAACGAAGTACCCAAACGCGAACAACGTCGCCGTGCACACAATTCAGAACCATATCGCAGTCCAACACATGCTGGTGGTCTATTTGCTATTAATCGTGAATACTTTTTAGAATTAGGCGCATACGATTCGGGGTTGTTGGTTTGGGGTGGCGAAAATTTTGAATTGAGTTTCAAGATATGGCAATGTGGTGGTAGCATTGAATGGGTACCGTGCTCGCGAGTCGGACATGTTTATCGCGGTTTTATGCCATACAATTTTGGTAAATTGGCGCAAGCCAAGAAAGGTCCTTTGATTACAATAAATTATAAACGTGTAATTGAAACTTGGTTCGATGATACGCACAAAGAATACTTTTATACACGTGAACCTCTGGCGCGTTATCTCGACATGGGTGATATTAGCGAGCAGTTGGCATTGAAAAAGCGTTTAAATTGTAAATCATTTCAATGGTTTATGGACAATATCGCCTATGATGTTTATGACAAATTTCCAGCATTGCCAGCAAATTTACATTGGGGTGAATTGCGTTCGGTGGCTACAGATGGCTGTCTCGATTCGATGGGACATCAACCGCCTGCTATAATGGGCTTGTCACATTGTCATGGTGGTGGTAATAATCAATTGTTACGTTTAAATGCTGCCGGTCAGTTGGGTGTGGGTGAACGTTGTGTGGAAGCAGATCGTCAAGGCATCAAATTGGCTGTATGTCGTTTGGGTACGGTGGATGGTCCATGGAATTATGATGAAAATACAAAACATCTATTACATCGTACACATAAAAAATGTATGGCGGTACATCCGACATCACAGCAATTATTTTTGGCACATTGCGATGTGAACGACGGTTATCAACAATGGTGGTTTAAAGCAATTAAGCCACGTTGGTGAAGGGCTATGAAGTGTAATATGATTGCAAAGTAGCATACGGGTTTCATTGAGCATTTGCATAAGAAAATTTTGAGCACACACAGCGAAAACATGTATGTATGTAATTGTTGAATACTGAAATTGAAATTTTAAAAGGTTGGACTGATCTTGACGGAGTAGTAAAATGATATGAGTTTATTGCCGTTGAAACACTTTTTACAATTGAAACGAATATCAGAATATAATATAAATATCGTTTATACGTGCGTGGAATATTGAAATCAAAAATGTATAGTGTAAGATAATGCGCCTAAGAAGCAAATACAATCACTTATATCATAAGAAGTTAAATAACAATATTATTTCTTATGGTTTCAAGTGTTCAACTCATTATTATGAGGTTTTTAAAGCAATAATATGTTGTGAAGTAAATTAATAATTTACAAACCTATATACATACATAAATATAGATGTTAAAAAAAATTTCTGAATCGATGACCGTTCCAAGCGCATAAAGGCGCAAGTTGTGTTTCTTAAAAGAAATTAAACTTAAGATGCGTGTTTTTAAAATTTTACTTTAACGTAATAAATTTTAGGCGCTTAAAATATTGCCTGACATTTTTATACATTATATTATGTACATTCACTTGACTTTTATATGTATGTAGATAAAATGCTTCAACATTGCCAATTATATATAGAAACATTTATTACACAAGGTAAATTTATTTATCTTCAAATATAGTTGTTATAATTTATTATTATTAGTCTATGTATAAGCACGCTAATTTCGTTTAATATACGTTCACTATCAGTTTATTCTATTACGTTTGGATATATGTTTTAAGTTTCTATCTGTGTCCTTTTACCGTATATTATATGTAATCTATACTCATATGTGTGATACGTAATGTTCATTTTTCGTTTGTGAAATTTTTTCACGCATAACATAGTACATACAATTTTAATCTACATGAAATTTGTTCACGTTTACACATTCCAAAATTTAATTTATTACATATTTTTAATGGAATTGAAACATTAGTAATAAGTCTGATAAATATGCAATAAATGATTTTAATAAAAAATATCTGTATATCGCACGTATAATTGTTAACAAACGTAACGCAAAATTTTAGTTTTTGGGAAAAACGCAATAAAACTTTTGTTGTAGATAGTGGAATTCCGCGCCTAATTTCTAGGCCACCTAAAGAGTCAGGCTAATTTTAAAGGAAGAAAGGTAAACTTCAATTGAATTAATATATTGTTAAAATATATGTTGATACACAAATTTTTGTATGAGTTTTCAAGCGGGGATTACCCTTATTGCTTTAAATGTATGAAAACATTTATTTGAAGCAATTTTTAATTTATAATTTATTTAATAAGTTGGGAAAAATTTAAACAACGTGACATCAGGACGGACAAGGTGACAGCTGTTTCGATTATACCTTTATTTTAAATCTCTTCAAAGCCTTTTCTCCCGGGAGTGGGATTGGAACCCGCACTCCTAAAATTTTTCCCAAATTATTAAATAAATTATAAATTAAAAATTGTTTCAAATAAATGTTTTCATACATTTAAAGCAATAAGGGTAATCCCCGCTTGAAAACTCATACAAATAGACAACATTGGTGTTAATTCGTTGTAGTTCTATAAATAGAACAAAGCACCAACACCAAGTTTCTCTGAAACCGCGTTACCAACGCATAACTTTACCATATGATGCCATACGAAGTATGCACTATGAATAAAGAAAATATACAAAGAAGGCAATTGGGATAAGGTTTACAACAACTAGGGCATGGCGTGGCTGAATGCGTTTATAACACTTCAACCATCGTAGGAGTGCGGGTTCGAATCCCACTCCCGGGAGAACAGGCTTTGAAGAGATTTAAAAAAGGCATAATCGAAACAGCTGTCGCCTTGTTCATCCTGATGTCACGTTGTTTAAATTTTTCCCAAATTATTAAATAAATAAAAAATTTTTTATTTATAGTTTATTCACTTTACTACAACCTTCATATTAAATTCATACGGAGTACTTCTAAATATTTCAGTATAGTATACGAAATTACACTTTTTTAAACGGTTTTATTTAGGTTGAGTTGAATAGTACGAATTTTGTAATTGAAATTTAAGTAACTTCCCGATAAGCTACAGGCTTGAAACTTGGAGTATAGTTCAGAACCCGATGACAATGCAATAATAAGAAAAAAATCGCCGCTAGGTGGCGCAAGGATCGAGATATTCACAAAAATCGTATTTGTGGTCCGATTTGGCTCATATTTGGAACACATAATACATACAAGAATAGAAAGCGACCTATAAAAAAATCGTCGCTAGGTGGTGCAAGCATTGAGATATTCACAAAAATCGTATTTGTGGTCCGATTTGGCTCATATTTGGAACACATAATACATACAAGAATAGAAAGCGACCAATGACAAAAAATCGCCGCTAGGTGGCGCAAAGATCGAGATATTCAAAAAAATCGTATTTGTGGTCAAATTTGGAACACATAATACATAAATGAATAAAAAGCACCCTATGATGTCCGATTTGGCTCATATTTGGCACAAATATTACAAACAGTCCGGTAGAAGTGACATCAAAATATTGAGGAGGATCGCAAAAGCTCTTTATGACGCAGAAATTACAATCCCAGAAACCTGAGCATCCAGAAACCTGATTGAGGTGACCCGGCTTCTAGGCATATAAGAGGACATCTTCGTAAGCAATATAAGAAGATATGCCACCACAGAGTTCAGCTGTTTGAATTAAAAAGAGCATAGGAAGGCCCTTAGACTCATGCACACACGGTCGGTAAAGTCTTATTCAGATTTATACCCAGTAAACCCGGGGAAAGGAAAGCAACTACTTCAATTGTTAGATATTGAAATATGCTGAACTTTTAGGCAATACATGTATGTTTTGCATGTAATGTGCCTGAAATATGGTCACCAACCATTTTTTAATCGTTATGTGAATCAAACACTTCTAAAACCAACCAACGTCTCTATGGTCCAACCCTATCGTAATGATGAAAAGTCATGATGGACGGGGCGCTTAGCCCTTCAAATACGAAGGCGAAGAGTTGGTGAAGATTATCCATTAATTCCTAATCAAAATATGGTAGGACGAGAGTATGCCTCCAGACTAGAAATCTATTACCTGCCTTCTCTGGCTTGCATAAAAAGGCGACAAAAGAATGAATTAATTAAAAACTGGGAAGAACTTCATCTATATGGGAATAGCCGAAGCAAGAGACTCACTCTTGCCCAAAAACTTTGGACTAAATAATCAAAAAGTTATCCACGAATCAAAAATAACTCTTAATCATGGCTCGAAATGATAAGCGGAGTTGAGATACGAGTACGAGTGCATGAAGATAATCGCGCCGAGAAGATATTCCCTTCTATGCACGTGTTTTAAAACAAAAGAAGGGGGTGAACTCTATTAAATTGGGAGGGACAGTTGGAGGAATACTTGATGTCTCTTGATGCTCCGAATTGGCGTCAGTTATCGCGAAACAGGAAAAGCTGGCATGACCTGTTACATCACTTTTTCGCGGATATCTTCTCGATCTAAATTATTTTACTTTAATGACTCATTTACAAAATTGATCGCACATAAAGGCATCCTTATCGCAACACGGTTTGGTCAATAGTCAAGACGATATTCTAAGAATTCCGCTATGAATCATATCAAGTGATAACCGCGTAGGAAAGTGTTAAGCTTTACATTAGAGGTTTTTGCCGATCACTTTATCGGCGGTGGCGGCGCGCCGTTGTACGCCGATGTTTCTTTAAAAAACTTGATTTTCCTATTTAAAAAAAATAATATTTAGAAAAGGTTTTTTTATATGTATTTAAGGAAATCAACGTTTTGGCTATTTCGGAAAGATCTGGGGTTTTCCATGTCCTTCGTTCACTTACTATAGGGAGGCTTCGAACCTAACCCCGGTCTTAGGGAATGGTACTGCTGCGTCTGCTGAAAAAAATTTAAATACTTGAAATGGTCACAGGTTTGTCTGTATGTCTCGTGCAAAGCGTAGTTTCACCGAAGGAGATGTACTGGGCTAACTTCTAATACTCGTTGTCGACACGATTTCTTTAAATTGTGGCTCCTTGTTGGTCACACACACGGTTGTTATTAGTGGTCTTTTAATACTCATGACTCTCGTGGCACAGTTTTAACGATTAGCATCAACGCTGGCCTATTGTTGATCGCGCTAAAAGGCGCCTCCAGTTTTCGGCTATTTTTAAGATATGCGAACAGTAGCAATCCCGACCACCAGTCCTTACTACGCCTCCTGGCCCTCACACCATATGCAAGCACAGAAGCTATAGGACTGCGACTTCTAACTCATACCTTCGTCGACGTCACTTTCTTAGAAGCTGTAGGTGTAGCTCCAAAAACCTTCCAACGGATGTTCTTTGTCGCGCTATGCTACCGAGCACTACCAAAGAAACACCTTGAAACGTCTTGGAGTAACTATTCGGCCAAGGATGCTGCCCTCGAAATCATAAGCAGTCCAGGCGGATGTCATTTAACTCCTGTAACTCATGGAATAGTATAATCCTCGGAGCATCTACATAATTTAAATTTTACAAGGACCCTGGATAAAATTTTCAAAATCGTTAAACCGATTTTAAGTTCAAAGATGTAAAGGTTATATGTTCAGTCGAAACAGTTGTTTTCCATTTGATTCAAGAGTTCATTATGAATAACCGCGTAGCTTCAGTTTTCAGATTAGTTCGATTGTCCACTACGTTAGCTCACCCGGTCATTTGTTCGACTGTCTTGGGAAAGCTTTTTCTTCACCACTTTGAGTGTTTTTGCGAAGGACAAAGCCTCACCTGGTAAATTTATGTGCCTACGTACTTACATATGTATGTAACAGGAGCCGTAACGTGTAGGTGATATTTGAACTTGGTTGATAGGCTATAAACAATGTGATTCACTACAAGGGACTAGTTCTGCATAAGGGCCGCCAACTTTAGGAAATGTCAAACCGGAAGACTTGGGTTTTAAATGATGAAGAATGAAAGTCAAAATTAAAATTTCATACGCTATTTGATGGTTTCTCAAATAAAAAATAGGTGTTTGAATATAAGGCTAAGTGATTTTTCAAACCCTTCTTATACGTACATATATCTTCAACTTAAGTATGAGGTGAGAATCATTTCAAAGGACTGTTTAAACTTCTGGATTTTGCGTGCTTTGCACACAGAGTACATTAAATATGATTGGATAAAGGTTGGTTGTACAGGTATAAAGGAATCGAGATAGATATAGACTTCCATACCCCAAAATCATCACTATCGAAAAAAAATTTGATTGAGCCATGTCCGTCCGTCCGTCTGTCCATTAGCACGATAATTTAAGTAAATTTTGAGGTATCTTCATGAAATTTGGTATGTATATTCCTGGGCACTCATCTCAGATCGCTATTTAAAATGAATGTTATCGGACTATAACTACGCCCACATTTTCGATATCGAAAATTTCGAAAAACCGAAAAAATGCGATAATTCATTACCAAAGATGGATAAAGCGATGAAACTTGGTAGGTGGGTTGACCTTATGATGCAGAATAGAAAATTAGTAAAATTTTGGACAATGGGCGTGGCATCGCCCACTTTTAAAAGAAGGTAATTTAAAAGTTTTGCAAGCTGTAATTTGGCAGTCGTTAAAGATATCATGATGAAATTTGGCAGCAACGTTACTTCTATTACTGTATGTGTGATAAATTAAAATTAGAAAAATCGGTTGAAGAACACGCCCACATAAAAAAAAAATGTGTATGTCAAATTTTGACAAAAAATTTAATATCTTTACAGTATACTAGCAGACCCGGCAGACGTTGTTCTGCCCTAAATTTGGCCTATCTGCATATATTTTAATAAGCTTTTTCCGTCTAACTCTGCCCTACCCCTCTACACTTTTTCCTAATCTTTTTATTCACTCCTCTCTCCGTCTTTTTCGCTTCATCTGCATCTTCGTCTCATTCTATCTCTTTCTCAGTCTCCTTCTCTCGTTTCTCTTCTCTCAAGTTTTTCTCCTTCTTCTTCATCTCTTATTGCCAGTCCCAGAGGGTGGTATGTATTTTGTTCCAGTCCCATTCCGATTCTTAGTCCCAGTCCCACTCCGAGTCTCAGTCTCAGTTCCAGTCGCAGTCCTAATCCCAGTCCCAGTCCGTCTCTGGTATACTTCCCGGAAAAAAGCATCGTAAATACTAATCGGCTTCGCATGCATATTTATCAGTTTTGTCAGGTTGATGCGACTAAATCGAATATCACAATGACTTTTAGAGCTCTCAGCAACAGCTTTCATTTGATATCCATAATACACACACATTCTAGGTGTATCCGGGTCCATGCTTTGGCCTATATCTCGAGACCGTAGTCACCCAGCGGTGTAAAACTTACTCTGTACTAAAGCATACATCAACAGCTTCAATTTGATACCCATAATATAAAAACACATTCTAGGTGTATCCGGGTCCACGTTTTGGGCTATATCTCGAGACCCTAGCCTCCCAGTTGTATGAAAATTATCCTGTACTATAGCACTCATCAACAGCTTTCATTTGATATCCATATTGTATAAACACATTCTAGGTGTACCCGGGTCCACGTTTTGGGCTATATCTCGAGACCCTAGCCTCCCAGTTGTATGAAAATTATCCTGTACTATAGCACTCATCAACAGTTTTGATCTCAAGACCCTAGACACGTAGCGAAAAAAAGGTAGACGTTGGTCGATTCTCAGACCTACCCAATATGCTCACAAAATTTCATGAGAATCGGTTCAGCCGTTTCGGAGGAGTTCGTCCTCTAAAACCGTGACAGAAGAATTTTATATATTAGATTGGTAAATTATGTCAACATTCAACTCCAGTAATGATATGGTGCAACAAACTACAAAACTAAAAGAAAATTTCGAAATGGGCGTGGCTCCGCTCTTTTTCATTTAATTTGTCTAGAATACTTTTAATGCCATTAGTCGAACAAAAATTTACCGATCCTTGTGAAATTTGGTAGGGGCATAGATTCTATGACGATAACTGTTTTCTGTGAAAATGGGCGAAATTGGTTGAAGCCACGCCCAGTTTTTATACACAGTCGACCGTCTGTCCTTCCACTCGGCCGTTAACACAATAACGTGACCAAAAATCGATATATCTTTACTAAACTTAGTTCACGTACTTATCTGAACTCACTTTATCTTGGTATTCAAAATGGGCGAATTCCGACTATGACCACGCCTACTTTTTCGATATCGAAAATTTCGAAAAATTAAAAAATACTGTAATTCTATACCAAATACAAAAAAAAGTGATGAAACATGGTAATTGGATTGGTTTTTTGACGCAAAATATAACTTTAGAAAAAACTTTGTAAAATGGGTGTGATATCTACCATATTAAGTAGAAGAAAATGAAAAAGTTCTGCAGGGCGAAATCCAAAGCCCTTGGAATCACGACAGGAATAGTGTTCGTGGTATTACATATATAAATAAATTAGCGGCACCCGACAGATGATGTTCTGGGTCGCCGTGGTCTGATATCTCGAAAACGCCTTCACATATACAACTAACACCTTTAATTTGATACCCATATCGTACAAACACATTCTAGAGTCACCCCTGGTCCACCTTTATGGCGATATCCCAAAATGGCGTACACCTATAGAACTATGGCCCACTCCCTTTTAAAATACTCTTTAATACCTTCCATTTGATACCCATGTCGTACAAACACACTCCAGGGTTACCCTGGGTTCATTTTCCTACATGATGATTTTCCCTTATTTTGTCTCCAACGCTCTCAGCTGAGTATATTATGTTCGGTTACACCCGAACTTAGCCTTCCTTACTTGTTTTAAGAAACTTTTGAAAGGTTAGAAAGAGTTAAATTTCGCAATTGGATTCTTAATGTAACTGGCAGTGATGCGCATCCGTTGATATCCATTTCGACTATAATGGGATCAATTTTCGATATGAAAAATAAATGGGATAGACACTCTTAAATGAAGAGAAAATATAGTAACGCGCCGAACGCCGCCGTCGCCGCACCAATATATTTGACATTCGCTGGCGGCGTGTGAAAAACGACGAAAATCGGCGGGGCGGCGGCGGCACTAATATCAAGTTATTTAAAATATTTCGATTCATTGCGAGTAAACTGTTTTATCAGTTTTTTTCACATCTTGTTATCTAGTAAAATCTCTATTATGATAAGCGTGTTTCATAAGAAAACAAATTGCGACAATTTAATGGTAATAAAAATATATTAGTTATATGAGTTAACCGGGGATTGCCCGTATCGCTTTAAAAGTATGAAAACATTTTTATTTCAAGCAATTTTTAATTTTATAATTTATTTAATAATTTGGGAAAAATTTAACAACGTGACATCAGGACGGACAAGCCGACAGCTGTTTCGATTATACCTTGTAAATCTCTTCAAAGCCTTTTCTCCCGGGAGTGGGAGTCGAACCCGCACTCCTACGATAGTTGAAATGGTTATAAACGCATTCAGCTACGTCATGCCTTAGTTGCTGTAAAGTTTTTCCCAATTGCCTTCTTTCGCATATATTATCTTCTACACATCACGTACTTCGTATGTAGTTATGTGTTGAAGTTATGCATGTTTGTAAGGCGGTTTCAGAGAAACGTGGTATTATTGCTGTTTTTCTCTATTTATAGAACTACAACGAATTAACCAAATCTTGTCTGTTTATATGAATTAATCGGGGATTGCCCGTATTGGTCGACTCCCACTCCCGGGAGAAAAGGCTTTGAAGAGATTTACAAGGTATAATCGAAACAGCTGTCGCCTTGTCCGTCCTGATGTTTAAATTTTTCCAAAATTATTAAATAAATTATAAAATTAAAAATTGCTTGAAATAAAAATGTTTTCATACATTTAAAGCATAGATGTTAAGTAATGATTAGATAATGCTAATGATTGCTAATTAACCTTCATTGCCGAAATTCTCTAATTCATTAAATAATTAGAATTAGTTCAACTAATTCCCATTAGATAATTGAAATGTTTATTCTAATGGCAATTAGTTGCCATTAGCAAAAAAAATTGACTTACCTTTACAATTAGAAATCTAATTGACTTCTGCTAATGCAATTAGATATTCAATTAGCTCGAATTAGAATCAATTATTTTGATAAAAATAATTTTTTTTCAAAAAATTATTGTAGTGAACGAATAATGATGTAAATAAATATATATAATTGATTCTATTTCGAGCTAATTGAATATCTAATTGCATTAGCAGAAGTCAATTAGATTTCTAATTTTAAAGGTAACCCACTTTTTTGGCTAATGGCAACTAATTGCAATTAGATTTACCATTAGAATAAACATTTCAATTATGTCATGGGAATTAATTGAGTTTAATGAATTAGAGAATATAAACCAATTGCATCAATTGCTAATTCTAATTGGAATTTAACAGGTATGATTTAAAGCGATACGGGCAATCCCCGGTTAACTCATATAAGTAGACAACATTTGGTTAATTCGTTGTAGTTCTATAAATAGAACAAAAACAACAACAAATACCAAGTTTCTCTGAAAACCGCCTTACAAACAGGCATACCTTCAACACATAACTACATACGAATTATGTGATGTGTGGAAGATAATATATGCGAAAAGAAGGCAATTGGGAAAAACTTTACAACAACTAAGGCATGACGTAGCTGAATGCGTTTATAACCATTTCAACTATCGTAGGAGTGCGGGTTCGACTCCCACTCCTGGGAGAAAAGGCTTTGAAGAGATTTACAAGGTATAATCGAAACAGCTGTCGCCTTGTCCGTCCTGATGTCACGTTGTTTAAATTTTTCCCAAATCTAATATCTAATATATATTATAAATGGGAAAGTTTGGATGTTAAGATGTTTGGATGTTTGGATGTTTGGATGTTTGGATGTTTGGATGTTTGGATGTTTGTCCAGACGTTTGTCTTTGTGACTCAATAACGCAAGAACGGCTGGACCGATTTGGATGAAATTTTGCACACATATAGCCAATAGTCTAGAAGGATCTACTAGCTATATATTTTTCAAAAGGGGCGTGGTCCCGCCCCCTAGGAACAGTTATAATTTAATTATTATATTTTTTCGTCTTTGCGACTGAATCACGCCAGAATGGCTACACGGATTTTGATGAAATTTGGGACACAGACAGTAGTCTACTACCGCCCACCTTTATCTCCCCCTCTGGTGTAAAATCCATAAATTGTTATAACTCAATCTAAATTTTCTCCTAAATCAATAGTTTTTGGTATCTGGTACATACAGAACGAGATCTAGACAATTTTGGAGGAACGATCAGTGGTCCTCTCCTCTACTCCCGCCATCCACCCTCCATCAATTGTTTTTATTAGCACGCTTTTATTAGCTTTACCTGTATGTTTCTATCTAACTTTTTATTCGCTCCAATGCGCCTACTGCCTTATTAACATGGTTTTATAATTAGCTTCACCTTATTTGTAATCCCGTAAGGGTCATATCGAGACCCTTCCGGTATCATTTCTGGATGGTTTTCGGGATCGGTCCGGGATTACGCCGGGGTAATTTCGGGACTTTTTCGGGACTATTTCGGGATCATTTTGGGACCCTTCCGGGATCTTTTCTGTATAGTTTACGGGATCCGTCCGGGATCCCGTCGGGGTTATTTTGGAACATTTTCGGGACTATTCCGAAATCATTTCGGGACTATTTCGCGATCATTTGGGGACCCTTCCGGCATCATTTCTGGATGGTTTTCGGGATCCGTGCGGGATCTCGTCGGGGTCATATGGGGACTTTTTCGGGATCATTTGAGGGCTCTTCCGGCATCATTTCTGGATGGTTTTCGGGATCCGTCCGGGATATCGTCGGGGTCATTTGGGGACTTTTTCGGGATCATTTGGGGGCTCTTCCGGCATCATTTCTGGATGGTTTTCGGGATCCGTCCGGGATCTCGTCGGAGTCATTTGGGGACTTTTTCGGGATCATTTTGGGGCTCACCCGGCATCATTTCTGGATGGTTTTCGGGATCCGTCCGTGATCCCGTCGGGGTCATTTCGGGACTTTTTCGCGACTAATACGGGATCATTTGGGAACCCTTTCGGCATCATTTCTGGATGGTTTTCGGGATCCGTCCGGGATCCCGTCGGGGTCATTTCGGGACTTTTTCGCGACTAATACGGGATCATTTGGGAACCCTTTCGGCATCATTTCTGGATGGTTTTCGGGATCCGTCCGGGATCCCATTAGGGTAATTTCGGGACTATTAGGGGATCATTTGGGAACCTTTCCGGCATCATTTCTGGATAATTTTCGGGATCCGTCCGGGATGCCGACGAGGTCATTTCGGGACTATTTCGGGATCATTTGGGATACCTACCGGCATCATTTCTGGAAGGTTTTTGGGATTCGTCCGGGATCCCGTCGTGGTCCTTTCGGGACTTTTTTTCGACTAATACGGGATCATTTGCGGACCCTTTCGGCATCATTTCTGGATAGTTGTCGGGATCCCGTCACGGTCATTTCGGGACTATTAGGGGATCATTTGAGGACCTTTCCGGCATCATTTCTGTATTGTTTTCGGAATCCTTTCGGGATCCCGTCAGGGTCATTTTGGGACTTTTTTGGGGCTAATACGGGATCATTTGGGGATCCTCTAGGGGTCGTTTCGTGACTTTTTCTGTTTTATTTCGGGATCATTTGGGCACCCTTCCGGCATAATTTCTTGATGGTTTGCCGGATCCATCAGGGTCATTTCGGGACCATTTTGGGATCATTTGGGGACCCTTCCGAGATCATTTCTGGATCCGTCCGGGATGCCGTAGGAGCCATTTCGGGATCTTTTGTTACTTTTCCGGGATAGTTTTTGGACCCTTCCGGGATCATTTCTGGATCTGTGCGGGATCCCATCTGGGTCATTTCCGGACTATTTCGGGATCATTTTGGGATCCTTCCGGAATCATTTCTGTATGGTTTTGCCGATCCGTCGTTGATTCCCTCGGAGCCATTTCGGAACCTTTTCTGGAGTATGTCGGGGTCATTTGGGAACTTTTTCGGGATCATTTGGGGCTCTTCCGGCATCATTTCTGGATGGTTTTCGGGATCCGTGCGGGATCTCGTCGGGGTCAATTGGGGACTTTTTCGGGATCATTTGGGGGCTCTTCCGGCATCATTTCTGGATGGTTTTCGGGATCCGTCCGGGATATAGTCGGGGTCATTTGGGGACTTTTTCGGGATCATTTGGGGGCTCTTCCGGCATCATTTCTGGATGGTTTTCGGGATCCGTCCGGGATCACATCAGGGTAATTTCGGGACTATTAGGGGATCATTTGTGGACCTTTCCGGCATCATTTCTGGATAATTTTCGGTTTCCGTCCGGGATGCCGACGAGGTCATTTCGGGATTATTTCGGGATCATTTGGGATGCCTACCGGCATCATTTCTGGATGGTTTTTGGGATTCGTCCGGGATCCCGTCGGGGTCATTTCGGCACTTTTTCTCGACTAATACGGGATCATTTGC
Organism: Eurosta solidaginis; assembly: GCF_040869045.1. Lineage (NCBI taxonomy): Eukaryota > Metazoa > Arthropoda > Insecta > Diptera > Tephritidae > Eurosta > Eurosta solidaginis. The sequence goes on from NC_090322.1 coordinate 242,925,762, forward strand.
GGACCCTTTCGGCATAATTTCTGGATAGTTGTCGGGATCCGTTCGGGATCCCGTCACGGTCATTTCGGAACTATTAGGGGATCATTTGAGGACCTTTCCGGCATCATTTCTGGATAGTTTTTGAAATCCTTTCGGGATCCCGTCAGGGTCATTTCGCGGCTTTTCGGGATTATTTAAGGATGGCTTTCAGGATTCGTCCGGGAACCCGTCAGGGTAATTTCTGGACTTTTCCGAGACTATTTCGGGATCATTTTGGGACCTTCCCAAGATCATTTCTGGATGGATTTCGGGATTTGTCCGGGATGCCCTCAGGGTCATTTTGGGACTATTAGGTGAGCATTTGAGGACCGTTCCGGAATCACTTCTGGATGGTTTTCGGTATCCGTTCAGATTCCCGTCGGAATAATTGCGGGACTTTTTCGGGATCATTGGGGTCCCTTCCAAAATCATTTCTGGATGGTTTTTGGGATTCGTCCGGCATCCCGTCGGGTTCATTTCGGGACTTTTTCTCGCCTAATACGGGATCATTTGCGGGCCCTTTCGGCATCATTTCTAGATAGTTGTGGGGATCCGTTCGGGATCCCGTCAGGGTCTTTTCGGAACTATTAGGTGATCATTTGAGGACATTTCCGGCATCATTTCTGGATAGTTTTCGGGATCCTTTCCGGGTCCCATCAGAGTCATTTCGGGACTTTTTCGGCATCATTTAAGATTGGTTTTCAGGATTCGTCCGGTATCCGTCAGGGTAATTTCTGGACTTTTCCCAGACTATTTCGGGATAATTTTGGGACCCTCCCAAGATCATTTCTGGATGGATTTCGGGATCTGTCCGGGATGCCGTCAGGGTCATTCTGGGACTATTAGGTGATCATTTGAGGACCTTTTCGGCATCACTTCTGGATGGTTTTCGGTATCCGCTCAGGATCCCGTCGGAATTATTGCGGGACTTTTTCGGGATCATTTGGTGTCCCTTCCGGCATCATTTCTGGCTGGTTTTTGGGATTCGTCCGGCATCCCGTCGGGTTCATTTCGGGAATTTTTCTCGCCTAATACGGGATCATTTGCGGGCCCTTTCGGCATCATTTCTAGATAGTTGTCGGGATCCGTTCGGGATCCCGTCAGGGTCTTTTCGGAACTATTAGGTGATCATTTGAGGACATTTCCGGCATCATTTCTGGATAGTTTTCGGGATCCTTTCGGGGTCCCATCAGGGTCATTTTCGGACTTTTTCGGCAACATTTAAGATTGGTTTTCAGGATTCGTCCGGGATCCCATCAGGGTTATTTCTGGACTTTTCCGAGACTATATCGGGATCATTTTGGGACCTTCCTAAGATCATTTCTGGATGAATTTCGGGATCAGTCCGGGATGCCGTCAGGGTCATTTTGGGACTATTAGGTGATCACTTGAGGACCTTTCCGGCATCACTTCTGGACGATTTTCGGTATCCGCTCGGGATCCCGTCGAATCATTGCGGGACTTTTTCGGAATCATTTGGGATCCCTTCCGGCATCATTTCTGGATGGTTTTCGGGATTTGTTCGGGATCACGTCGGGGTTATTTCGGGACCTTTTCGCGGCTAATACGGGATCATTTGGGGATCCTCTAGGGGTCGTTTCGTGACTTTTTCTGTTTTATTTCGGGATCATTTGGGGACCCTTCCGGCATAATTTCCTGATGGTTTGCCGGATCCATCAGGGTCATTTCGGGACCATTTTGGGATCATTTTGGGACCCTTCCGAGATCATTTCTGGATCCGTCCGGGATGCCGTAGGAGCCATTTCGGGATTTTTTGTTACTTTTCCGGGATAGTTTTTGGACCCTTCCGGGATCATTTTTGGATCTGTGCGGGTTCCCATCTGGGTCATTTCCGGACTATTTTGGGATCATTTTGGGATCCTTCCGGAATCATTTCTGTATGGGTTTCGCGATCTGTCGTGGATCCCCTCGGAGCCATTTCGGAACTTTTTCTGGAGTATGTCAGGATCATTTGGGGACTTTTTCGGGATCATTTTGGGGCTCTTCCGGCATCATTTCTGGATGGTTTTCGGGATCCGTCCGGGATCCCGTCACGGTCATTTCGTGACTATTAGGGGATCATTTGAGGAACTTTCCGGCATCATTTCTGGATAGTTTTCGGAATCCTTTCGGGAGCCCGCCAGGGTCATTTCGGAACCTTTTCGGGATCATTTTGGAACACCTTCAGGGATCATTTCTGTGTGGTTCCCTGGATACGTCTAGGATCGTGTCGTTGTCATTTCGGGTTTTACGGGACTATTCCGGGAACTTTTGGAGACCCTTTCTGAGCATTTCTGGATGGTTTTCGGGATCCGTCCACGATAGCGTGGGGGTCATTTCGTAGCTTTTTCTGGATAATTTCGGGATCATTTGGGATCCTATCAGGTTATCAGGTCATTTAGTTCTTTTTTTTACTCAATTACAAAAATAAAATGCATTAGACAGAAAACTAAATTTTAAACAGATAACTTGATAAGCAGGCTAACGCGAATAGCCCATATATTTAAATTTCTCCTTGCGGACGGGGCCGCGGGTAAAGGCTAGTATATTATAAAAGGCAAAGTTTGGATGTTTGGATGTTTGTCCAGACGTTTGTTTTTGTGACTCAATCACGCAAGAACGGCTGGACCGATTTGGATGAAATTTTGCACACATATAGCCAATATGCTAGAAGGATCTACTAGCTATATATTTTTGAAAAGGGGCGTGGTCCCCGCCCCCTAGGAACAGTTATAATTTAATTATTATATTTTTTCGTCTTTGCGACTGAATCACGCCAGAATGGCTACACGGTTTTTGATGAAATTTGGGACACATACAGTAGTCTACTAGCGAAATTCTTTTCGAACATGGAAAGAGGGGTTGGGGGTCCCACGAGCTCTTCGAGCAATTACTTTTTAATAATTTTTACACATTATAACTTTACGTATACTGGCCTTCACCAATATCACAGACTCAAGGGGTCAAATAAGTCGAGGGCTTACAAAGTAAGCAGTGACACCCTCCGCCCCCTCCCCCCTTTATCTCCCACTCTGGTGTAAAATCTATAAATTGTTATAACTCAATATAAATTTTCTCCTAAACCAATAGTTATTGGTATCTGGCACATACAGATCGAGATCTAGACAATTTTGGAGGAACGATCAGTGGTCCTCTCCTTTTACTCCCGCCATCCGCCCTCATTCAATTGTTTTTATTAGCACGCTTTTATTAGCTTTACCTGTATGTTTCTATGTAACTTTTCATTCGCTCCAATGCGCCTGCTGCCTTATTAACATGGTTTTATAATTAGCTTCACCTCATATGGAGACCCTTCCGGGATCATTTCTGGATGGTTTTCGGGATCGGTCCGGGATCCCGCCGGGGTAATTTCGGGACTTTTTCAGGACTATTTCGGGATCATTTTGGGACCCTTCCGGGATCATTTCTGTATAGTTTTCGGGATCCGTCCGGGATCCCGTCGGGGTTATTTTGGGACATTTTCGGGACTATTCCAGAATCATTTCGGGATTATTTCGCGATCATTTGGGGACCCTTCCGGCATCATTTCTGGATGGTTTTCGGGATCCGTCCGGGATCCCGTCGGGGTACTTTCGGGATCATTTGCGTACCTTCGTGAGATAAATTCTTGATGGTTGCCGGGATCATTACGGGACTTTTTCTGGGTTATTTTGGGTCCCTTTAGGCATCATTTCTGGATGGTCTTCGGGATTCGTCCGGCATCCCGTCGGGGTCATTTCGGGACTTTTTCGCGACTAATACGGGATCATTTGGGGACCCTTTCGGCATCATTTCTGGATGGTTTTCGGGATCCGTCCGGGATCTCGTCGGGGTAATTTGGGGACTTTTTCGGGATCACTTGGGGGCTCTTCCAGCATCATTTCTGGATGGTTTTCGGGATCCGTCCGGGATCTCGTCGGGGTAATTTGGGGACCTTTTCGGGATCATTTGGGGGCTCTTCCGGCATCATTTCTGGATGGTTTGCGGGATCCGTCCGGGATCTCGTCGGGGTAATTTGGGGAATTTTTCGGGATCATTTGGGGGCTCTTCCGGCATCATTTCTGGATGGTTTTCGGGATCCGTCCGGGATCCCGTCGGGGTCATTTCGGGACTTTTTCGCGACTAATACGGGATCATTTGGGGACCCTTTCGGCATCATTTCTGGATGGTTTTCGGGATCCGTCCGGGATCCCATCAGGGTAATATCGGGACTATTAGGGGATCATTTGGGGACCTTTCCGGCATCATTACTGGATAATTTTCGGGATCCGTCCGGGATGCCGACGAGGTCATTTCGGGACTATTTCGGGATCAAATGCGGACCCTTTCGGCATCATTTCTGGATAGTTTTCGGAATCCTTTCGGGATCCCGTCAGGGTCATTTCGAGACTTTTTCGGCAACATTTAAGAATGGTTTTCAGGATTCGTCCGGGGCCCCGTCAGGGTAATTTCTGGACTTTTCCGAGACTATTTCGGGATCATTTTGGGACCCTCCCAAGATCATTTCTGGATGGATTTCGGGATCTGTCCGGGATGCCGTCAGGGTCATTTTGCGACTATTAGGTGATCATTTGAGGACCTTTCCGGCATTACTTCTGCATGGTTTTCGGTATCCGTTCAGGATCCCGTCTGAATAATTGCGGGACTTTTTCGGGATCATTTGGGGTCCCTTCCGGCATCATTTCTGGATGGTTTTTGGGATTCATCCGGCATCCCGTCGTGGTCATTTCTGGACTTTTTCTCGACTAATACGGGATCATTTGCGGGCCCTTTCGGCATCATTTCTAGATAGTTGTCGGGATCCGTTCGGGATCCCGTCAGGGTCTTTTTGTAACTATTAGGAGATCATTTGAGGACCTTTCCGACATCATTTCTGGATAGTTTTCGGGATCCTTTCGGGGTCCCGTCAGGGTCATTTCGGAACTTTTTCGGGATCATTTAAGGATGGCTTTCAGGATTCGTCCGGGAACCCGTCAGGGTAATTTCTGGACTTTTCCCGAGTCTATTTCGGGATCATTTTGGGACCTTCCCAAGATCATTTCTGGATGGATTTCGGGATCAGTCCGGGATGCCGTCAGGGTCATTTTGGGACTATAAGGTGATCATTTGAGGACCTTTCCGGCATCACTTCTGGATGGTTTTCGGTATCCGTTCAGGATCCCGTCGGATTCATTGCGGAACTTTTTCGGGATCATTTGGGGTCCCTCCCAAGATCATTTCTGGATAGATTTCGGGATCTGTCCGGGATCCCGTTAGGGTCATTTAGGGATGCGTTCGAGATCCTGTCAGGGTCCTTTCGGGACTTCTTCGGGAGTATATCGGGATCATTTCTGGATGGTTTACAGGATCCGTCCAGGATCCCTTAAGGGTCATTTCGGGAATATTAGGCGATCATTTGAGGACCTTTCCGGCATCACTTCTGGATGATTTTCGGTATCCGTTCTGGATCCCGACGGAATCATTGCGGGACTTTTTCGGAATCATTTGGGATCCCTTCCGGCATCATTTCTGGATGGTTTTCGAGATTTGTCCGGGATCACGTCGGGGTTATTTCGGGACCTTTTCGGGGCTAATACGGGATCATTTGGGGATCCTCTATGGGTCGTTTCGTGACTTTTTCTGTTTTATTTCGGGATCATTTGGGGACCCTTCCGGCATAATTTCTTGATGGTTTGCCGGATCCATCAGGGTCATTTCGGGACCATTTTTGGATCATTTGGGGACCCTTCCGAGATCATTTCTGGATCCGTCCGGGATGCCGTAGGAGCCATTTCGGAATTTTTTGTTACTTTTCCGGGATAGTTTTTGGACCCTTCCGGGATCATTTCTGGATCTGTGCGGGATCCCATTTGGGTCATTTCCGGACTATTTCGGGATCATTTTGGGACCCTTCCGGAATCATTTCTGTATGGTTTTCGCGATCCGTCGTGGATCCCCTCGGAGCCATTTCGGACTTTTTCTGGAGTATGTCGGGATAATTTGGGGACCCCTCCTGGATATTTTCTGAATGGTTTTTGAGATCCGCCCGGGAGCCCGTCATGGTCATTTCGGAACCTTTTCGGGATCATTTTGGAACACCTTCATGGATCATTTCTGTGTGGTTCTCTGGATACGTCTAGAATCGTATCGTTGTCATTTCTGGTTTTTTTGGGACTATTCCGGGAACTTTTGGAGACCCTTTCGGGGCATTTCCGGATGGTGTTCGGAATCCGTCCGCGATAGCGTGTGGTCATTTCGTAGCTTTTTCTGGATAATTTCGGGATCATTTGGTATCCTATCAGGTTATCAGCTCATTTAGTTCTTTTTTAACTCAATTACAAAAATAAAATGCTTTAGACAGAAAACAAAATTTTAAACAGATAACTTGATAAGCAAGCTAACGCGAATAGCCCGTATATTTAAATTTCTCCTTGCGGACGGGGCCGCGGGTAAAGGCTAGTTATTAAATAAATTAAAAAATATATTAGATTTTGTAGTTTGTCATTAGTTATTTTGCAGTGATTGATTGACGTTAGCATACTTTATCTTCATTCGCCGCTTCGTAACAAGCCACGGCAGCTATTCCTGCTTTCCGATGACTGACGCCAATTGGGAGCACCAAGGGTGCCTCTCCGAACTCAGTGGAGGTCCAACCTTTCCCCTGCTTCCAAACTGCGCTTTCGTTTGAAATACTTTCTTGGGCGGAACTTTGTCGTCCATTCGCATAACATGACCTACCCGGAAAAGCCTTTGAGCTCTTATTTCGTGCACTATCTTCACATCTGTTAAGGGGACTTAGAATATACCCGCGGTAGGTATGCCTTTCGTAAAACGCGACTAAAATTCAAATCTCGTTCCTGGCGCTGGGCCTGGGATCTGCCATGCAAAAACGCTTTCCAATGAGGCATAGCAAACTTTCTAACTATCCATAAATTGGTAGTTCGTCAAAAATTTGACATCCAATTACAATAGAGGTATATTTTTTATAATCATTTGCTTCCCATAGTGCCAAAAGTATCAATGTGCTATCGAAATATGGATTTACAGAGGACGCGTTATGGAGATGAATTTGTCTTTTTTGTTACGAGCTGGGAAAAGTGCACAGATCAGGGAAAAGTGTATGATCAGCATAAGTGGTGCTCTAAGAACAACGCCAAGCGAAGCTCTTCAGATCAATCTTGACATCGTATCCTTTAATCTAGCAGGATACCAAGCAGCAGCAGCGTCAGCTCTGCGTTAAAGAGAGTCGTTCAGTTAAAATACTAAAACAATAACTTACTTAATAATTATATTTTCCTTCCTCGAAGCACAGACCGCAGTGCGATCACAACAGCTGCCGACAGAAAATTTATGGTAAACATTCCCAACAGGGACAACAGGGTCGGATCGGTGCTTCGCTGCTGACGGCAGAATTTTCATGTACACCAACGGCTCTAAGTTAAATGGAAGGGTTGGAGGAGGGGGTATATTCAAAGCATGGATATTTTCAACACTTTTTCCGACTACCTGATCATTGTGGTGTCTTCTAGCCAGAAGTATCAGCTAAGAATTGCAGCCAGTTTAGCGGTTTGGATATGGAAACACCCAATCAGCAAGGAAATCTTAATTTTAAGCGACAGCCAAGCGGCTATCAAATCCCTTGGCCCTAGCTTATTCAGTTCTGAACTAACAATAAACTGTCGCCGATCTCTTCAAACGGTGTTCCAACAGAACCCTGTTCACCTCACATGGGTGCCAGTACACCTCACATTGAGAGAAACTGTACAGCAGACGAACTTGCTAGGCAGAGCACGACAAAGAAGATTCTTCTTCACAATGCTAATGTTAAAAGAGTCTACCGCCAAGCCAACCATGTAAGGCTATGTCAGACATAAGCAAAACTGAATTGGCCCAAGTGGGATCTTAAGAGAACCCCTCACGTTTACACCCTAAGTAGGGATACAATTTGCACACTTGTGGGTATACTAACTGAGCACTACCTTATTGATAGGCATGCAGAAAAGCTCGGAGTACCCTTTCGTCGATACTTTAGGAGTTATAAAGATGACAAAGAAGAGGAAACGGTGGATTATCTAATGTGAAACTGCCCAGCGTTAAGTGGTGCCAGACCGTGCTCCTGGGCGATCCCTCTCTGGATAATCTATGCAAGGTAGTGTAGTACGACGTCAGGCACTTGGTGGACTTTATCAGTTCCTCGAATGGGTTCGAAGAGGTGAGGTGATAGTTTGACAACGGGCTTCTTGGCATTGGCCTATGTGTGCCTCCGCGGTAGCCACTTCACCCTAATTAATATAATAGCTTTAATCACTATGATAAGTTCACGTACATAGTAGTTTGTTTTTAATTTGATTGAACTGTTCAGTGATTTTCGCATTTAATATTGTTTATTACGTTTTATCAAAACCTGCTGAATGTTCTTTGCTTGTAAATGATAAGAGGCCACTGATTTCTGGTATCTTCCCTTTGCACGATTTCTTGCTGTGTTATAAATACTTGCTTATGTCGTAAAATATTGTCATTCAGTTTTTATAACAGTTACTAACAGTACTATTTCCGGTTAGAAAAAAATCACAAAATATAAAAAAATGCATTCGCGCACAGTGTGTTGGGTTTCTCTAGCTCTTTTCGCCGTTTTGACGGTGGGTTTCGTAGATGGTGGTGCAATTAAGGAAAACAACGTTATGGTTGTTAAGAACATGGTTGAATTCAAGAAAAGTCATCCCGAGTTGTGTTTGTTGCCATTGAGAAAAGAAACGGGCAAGGCGAGATCACAGTCGGTGCGTTACACTTTAGGCGGACGTATTGCAGGTAATTTAGTAACATAAGAATTGCATCCAGATAAGTCAGGATGAGTCATTTCATGAGACTACCGAAAGTGTTGTCCCCCATCGATTACAGTTTTAACATCAAAAATTATTATATCACTAGCTACTAAAGAAAAACTCATGTAGTAAGTCCTAGATACGCACGGTTGTGTTGTGTTGAGAAACTATGAAATAAAAAGTTAAGGCCAACAACTTCTCTAATAGTAGTGGATATGTTATTTGTGAGTTAGCATAGGAATACGTTGATTACTTCATTACATTTGCACTCAGAACAGTAAATCTTTTGCTGTATGCAATTTTAGACATACTGGACGCCGTGGTCAAGAACAAGGTTCACTTTATAAGAAACTCGTAACTAAGTAGGTTCCAAATAACGTCCGAATTGGCTAATATCGCTGTAGATAGTGGCATATTGGTTTGAAGAAAGTGCGCTGAACTTAAGGCCTAAGGATTAATACCCTCCAAAGCCCGCCCAACCAACAAGAGGGTCGCATCTGCAAGACGCACGGATTTGTTTTTCCGAGTTGTTGATTGGCGGAAGTTTGTTAAGCGTTGAGATCTAAAATTGCTCAGCTGCAGAATAAAAATAATCAGCTGAGTATTATAAATAACAGTTAGAAAATATACATATACTACATTGTTAAGTAAGTGAACTTTTTAGTACGTAAAATTTTTATTTTTATTTGTTTTTATTAAGAGTTAAGATATGATAGGAGAAGTGAATCCGTTATATCAAGTGAACTAGAATGAGTGTTAAAATCATGACACAAAGACCGAAAAGGTTCGTTTAATTCGAAATTAGTTCTACTATGCCTCAAAAGAAGGGGATTGTGATGTCTTGAATTGGGCTAGAAATCAATCCATTCAGTAGTTTAGCCATAAATATTACGCTTAGCATTTCTCCAAGACTTGCAAGAGTTGTAAGATTGATAAGCTTCAACCGACTAGTATAAGGGGGAAGATTATACGTAGAGTCCCACTGAAAATTTCTTAAAGAGAAAAGTAGAAATTGCTTTTGTACTGATTCAAGTCTATCTGCATGAACTCGATATTTTCGATTCCAGACTATTGATTCGTATTCTAGTATCGGTCTAAGTAAAGTGGTGAAAAGTGCTTTAGTTACATAAGGTTCACTACATTCTTTGGACCACCGTTTCACGAATGAAAGAACACCTCTAGCCTTATTGACAGTACCATTAATATGAAGGTCGAAACTAAGTTTAGGATCTATCGTGACTCCCAAGTCCACAAAAGACAAAAATTATTACATAATTACGTAAGAGGCTACTGGCAAAGATCTTCGAGAGAGGTACATGAATTTGAATTTGTTGAGGTTCAGCGGTATTGAATTCACGTTGCCCCAAGTAATTAATCTGCTTGAAACCGAGTCCTACATCAGGACAGACATGATGAGAGACTTAAAGATAGTGATTGTTGTTCGATTGTCTATTAAGTCCAAAGTAGAAGTTGTTTTGTATGCTAAGTGTGTTTTACAAATAGACGAAATAAATGGTGGGCTTCAAGCCCCGCTGCAACACGGGTACGAGATTGTACTTTATCAGACCGATTGTCTTACCTCCATAAGATTCTAAGTTCCATTCTGTATAAATAAAATGTAATACTTAATCTGTGTATACTTCTCCATATTGTAGGTGATCATTTGATTGCACAAGCTGCCGATATCAATTACTATCAAGTTGAGAAAGACGCAACAATTCAGCTGACTTATCCACAATCGGGCACTGGCAGCATTGTCACTTATGTAGAAATCGTTTGCGAGCAGGCCAGCAATGATGGTAATGCTTACGTAACAGCTGGTGGCATTGGGCAACGTTCGATCTCAATTGTGTTGGATGCAAGTAAGACCACGTTCTTCTCGTACAATGTACAATACTTTGGTTCAGATTAAATAAGTTTATGATGTAATTTTATGTACCTGTTTGACAACTTTTTATCAAATACAATTTGCATTAAGCAACATATCACATTTCACATGTACATAAATAAGATTTCGTTTTGACTCAAGAGATAGTAAAAGGAATAAGAAGGGAAAGCCAGAGAAAGCCAACACCAATTTGATTCAGAGACCAAGAGGATAGAAGAAGCCTTTTGCACTAGCTTACGAAATCGATCTATGATAACACTGTTAATCTTTAACTGTCCAGCGCCCGCGAGGTCATGGCTCCGGTTACGAGAGGCTGCGGACTTATCACGGCTTCAAAGAGCAATATAGCTAGGCTCTAGACAGCTGGGTTGGTACTTGCCGACTATAAGTCTGAGCTAATTCCATCCAAATCGTCGCTTCCTTAACCTTTTTTTGATAAAATAAAACTATGATTATAACATTTTTTTCTGATTTTTTACATACACTGAAAAGTTTTACTGAAAGATTTAAAAACGTTCACATTCAGCCTTATTGTAAACTTCGCGTGAATGCAATTCCCAATGGAAAAATTCCCCCATTTGGTCTGTTCTCATTGTGAACTTCACATGTGAAAAATTTCCCATTTTCGAAAAATTACCCTAACCGTCAACAAATTTTTTTTCACGTGAATGTATAGAATTTGTTCGCAAAACTGAAAGTGGGGAATAACACTCGATAAAATTTAAGGATTGTTTATTGCTTATTAAACTTAGTAAAGAATTATTTTCTATCACATTAGGTCTATAAACAAAAATCAGTTGACTTTCTTGGTAAGCACTATGGCCGAAAATCCTGAAATAGGAAAGGGGTTCCAAAAAAAATAAAGATAAAGTGCTGGCTTTTTGTAAGAAATTTAACAATTCCCTCAATAGCATGGGCAATGTGGCTATGGAATGTGCCATAATTTATATAGCCATTGCTTACAGGTTTGGATTGATCAAAAACGATACGTACGAAACAAGGCTGTCGAAAATACCAAAAATAGGAAAAAGACCGGTGGAGGACCTTGCAAGCAACATGTTTTTTCTGTATTAGAACAGTCAATATTGGATATAACTGCGTCAGCAGCATCTGCGGAAGGTGTCGAAGATGGCAAGCCTTTTGGTTTGAATGCAACGAAATCAACTGGTACGCAACGTGAAAATAACAGTAGTGATGAAGACAACAGCTCTAGTGAGGACTCTGAAGTGGAACTTAGTTGCATGGAAAAAGGCTTGGACGAAAATAGCACCGAAGCTGCCGGTGACACGCAAAGGGAAAGTGCTTTGCCTGTACAAAAAACCAGCCAGCAAACTCGCAAAAAAATTAACCCTTCGGAGCTATTAAACATTGAACTAGATGTTCCAAAAGAAATGAATGACAACGTCAGAAAGGGCTTGGAAATCCAGAGTCATCACTATACTGAAATAGAAGGCCACTTAAAGGAATTAAACCAAGGCCTCGAAAACTTTCAAAATATTCAAAACAGTTTACTAAAGGAAACAAAACGCTACAATTCGGAAATTGAACGGCTCAGAAAAATTGAAGTTGACCGTAAAGTCATACGTATAAACAGTCAAATGGAGGTTCAAAATTTGGGAAATACTAGCTGCAAAGAAAAGCTTAGGTATTAATTAGAATGTTTCGAACGTTTTTGTAAAAAAGATGAATTTTATGTACTTTATTTTTTGAAATTGGTAAAGCAAGATTAACAATAAAGCCGCTTTTGAGCTAATACAAACCAGACATTTCTTTGAAGAGTGTCATTCAATTATAAAAACATTTTGTCATAAATTTACATAAGGCAATTGCCTATATTTGCTCTAATACGCTTAGCTTCATTAAGGTATGATGAATGCGAGTCAGATTCTTTAAACTGCACGTGTTCAGAAATTTCCGGTTGAGAAGCTCTACTTGAAATAAAAGGTGTGTCATCGCACCGATACGTTAAGCATATATTGTGCAACGCGCAACAGACATTAGTAATTTGAGCTGATTTCTTAGGCGAATAATGTAGCTCCATGGCTCCTACTCCACACCTCCATCTATTTTTTAAGACGCCATTAGTCCTTTCCACAATGTTACGTCCACGTGTATGAACCTCATTAAATTTGCTTTCTGTGGAGCCATCTTCCGCTGATCTGTGGGGTGTTAGCAACCAAGGCTCCAGTGGATATCCAGCGTCGCCTATGAACAAGTAATCCTGTCCCATTGAAACCTTCAATTCACTTGTATTCCAAATTAATGAGTTATGGCAGGCTCCAGCGTGTGTAGCATCGACGTATCTTATTGCCATTTTGTTATCACATAACTGCAGATAAATTAATAACATGCGTAAAAGCATACACAAATTTTACAAATCTACCAGCAAAACATTCATACTATAGTAACCCTTTCTGTTATAATATAAGTCTTTATTATTCCTAGGGCCTATAATTCTAACGTGTGTGCCATCTATGCAGCCAATAATGCCTGGGATATTAAGTTGTTGATGAAAATCCAAAGCAATTTCACGCATTTCGTCTTTAGTAGGCAATTTTATCCACTGATTGCAAAGGGACTCCTCAAAAACATTCAATACATCAGACAAGACGTGGCTAAAACTTGACTGCGATAAGCCAACATCCACTTGCCTCCCTACTCCTTTTTGGTATGCTCCTTCACCAAAAAATCTTAGAGCAGCTGAAAGCTTTACGACTGTGTCTATTGCAAAACGTTTACGTGCCACTGGCAGACCACTGTGCAATACATCCAACAAATATTTGAACGCCGGCTTATTTATTCTATACAATTGGTGAAAGCTATGTATAAATAGTTAATACGCGATTATTTATTTGGTTTACGAGTATAATTATTTGCATGTTTACCTTGCATTGGGTAATTCAAGGGGATTACACTTGTCGCGTAATATCCTCCTGGACACTCGTTCAGCCAATTGCTGACTGGTATTAGTTTCTTCTTCAAGTAAGCACTAATCATTACAATTTTAATATTTAACGCAAAAATAAAAATGTTTGACTACACAACAGCAATTTTTTCTGCAAAAATTTGTAAACAAAACATGAGTGATGTTCACAATAGCATATTCGAAATTCGAATATAAGGATTGATTCACATGAAATTAACGATACGAATTTTTTGTTCATGGGAAATAAAAAATTCATGGGATTGATTTATTCACATGAAGTTTACAATAAAGCTGATTATCTTGTAACTATGTTCTACATAGTTTTCATTTCTTTTATTCTTAATTTTACTGCTTCACTAAAATATAATTTAAATATTTTTCATTTATAAAAATTTGGTTAAATAAACATTTTTGCTCAACAAAAATTATTTTACTATTAAATTATTAGCAGTGTATTAATAGCCGTAAATGAATATCTCAAATTCCACATAGTTTGTGCTATTGTAAGCAAAGAGTATATGACAATAAGATTTATTGATTCCGCCTTCAACGAAATGTGTATCTGCATCTTCTGATGAAACTGCGGCATAAATTTCCACTCTTGTGATTATATTCGTATCTTCGCCTTGGGATGGGTAGCGTAGCAGAGCTTCAATATCTACGGCGCTAGTGAATTGTGTTTTGTCCTGGAAGTTTAATAACAAGCGATCGCCTAAAGAGAAAGAAAAAAAAATTAGTTTAAAAAAAATATTGTTGAGATCTTATACGCTATTTCAAAATAGCTTCTTCAATCTTTTGATCAATGTGCCATTCTGGAGGTTGAATTGGCCGATCCGTGCCACCCTCACAGATAATGGTGGCAGACCTTAATGAGCCCATAGTGTTACAAGATGTTTGCTCAACGACCAAACTGAAAAGACTTTATTTAAAACTATGATCTAGAAGCTTTCTAGGGGTAGGGGGGGGGGGGGAGTATTTTGGCAGTTACTCAGAGTCAGCCGATAGTTAGGCTGCACGACCATTGCACTATTAAACATCCACTTGGACAGTGAAGCCGCTATGCAAGGGCTGGACACTCAAAAACTGTATGTGATGTGCTAGTGCCTGTGCTTCTTCACGGTCGCATTAAGCTTCTATTTGAAAAATAATATGCGTGACAGGGATAAGTGATATCTCCGACATCCAATTGTCACTATGCACTGCCGAACACCGCTGGCCACAAAGGTGTTCCTCGAATGAGCAAAGCGAGCGTTGGGTTGTCATCACCTCTTTCCAGGTGCGTATCCTACTGGGCAGTTGTAGATTACAAGACCTCAGCGGACATAATAGGGTTCTCTTAATAGTGATTAAAATGTTGCCGGGGTACGACTGTAGTATACATGAGTTGAGTTCTGCATGGAGGATGACGTAGAGAATCTGTTTTTCAAAGAACAAGGCGTAAATATCTCAGTATGGATATATGGGAATGACCGTATGCAATAGCAAGGGTCGTTGTTTAGCTTGTCATGAAGCATATCATAGCTTAACAGCCATTCTCTAAATGATCTGAAACCAATGTCGTTGCTAGTTAATGTGGCATCGCAACGGAACGCAAAAGTGTTCCACTGAACTGCCTTAGTTGGGACAGCAATTACCTAATCTATATTAAAGTAGTATAAAAAGAGATTAGAAGCTTGTGTGAATGCATTAGAATCTAAAGGCTTGGTTGGACAGCAATTACCTAATCTATATTAAAGTAGTATAAAAAGAAATTAGAAGCTTGTTTGAATGCATTAGAATCTAAAGGCTTGGTTTCCTAGAAAGCGGCACCGCTATATAGCGCCCGATACATAGCGGTAGAGTACGTTGTCAAAAATGTTGAAATGTAAAAGTTATTACGTTGAAATTAAGCGACGGCGAAGTTCGCCTTAACGTAATATAGCGGCGCGACAATAAATATTACGGCCGCGATGACGGTACAAACTCGTTCATCCAGTGGTATAGTGAGGGGGGGGGGCGGGGGCGGAAGGGGGACATCTTGCCGCGGGCGCTACTCACAGGGGGCGCCAAATGGTCCACAAAGCAGAACTTCCTGAATAAATTGTATTTTTATTATAACAGATTTCTGTAAAATATTGATAGCGGCACCGCTATTGGAGGAAACCAAACCTTAACGATTAGAGGATAAGATGAAAGAATTAGGAATATATGTACTTCTATGGGTAGTAACCACACCGACGGTCCTGGGTTCAGGTCCCGAACAAAGCAACATCAACATTTAGAAAAAGTATCTTCCATTAGAAAAAATATTTTCTACGCGGGGTTGCCCCTCGGCAGTGGCAAATATTCGGAGGGTATTTCTGCCTATTTCTGCCACGAAAAGCTTCACAGTTAAAATCATCTGTCTTGCAGCTGCCATTGGGAGTATAATCTCGACCTAAATTTGCTCCGATATAAATCGTGCCAAGTTCCTACGTATTTCTTTACATCTGTGGGGTTTTGAAGTTAGACTTGACGGCTTGAAACATACTTTTTTAGATAGTTTAAAACCAAAAAAAAAGTGAAGCGAAGTTTCCACAGTAGCAAAATTAGTCCTTTTGCCGATTTTTACTTGGGCTTACATTCAAACATCTGCTGTTTATTTGCGAAACTATACAATAGCGTCTGACATGTTAATTTTGATTTTCACACTTCATCCTTCAACATCAAAGCCTCCCGGTTTGACATTTGCTAAAGTTGGCGGCGCTATCCCAAACTAGTCCCTTGGAGTGAATCACATTGATTATAGCCAATCAACCAAGTTTAAATATCACCTACACGTTACGGTTCCTTTTACAAATGTGAATACGTAGGCACATATATTTACCAGGTGAGGCTTTGTCCTTCGCAAGAACACTCAAAGTGGTGAAGCAAAGCTTTCCCAAGACAGTCCAACTAATGACCGTGTGTGCTACTACCCTAATGTAATGGACAGTGGAACTACTCTGAAGCTACGCATTCATCCATAATGAGCTCTTATATCATAAGACAGGAAAACAACAGTTAATATCTTTCAACTTAAAATCGGTCGACTTTCATTCTAAAATATCGTTTTGATTTAAAGAAGACTATTTAAATCAATGCTGTGAACACAAACGTCTGCAAACTTGTAAAAATTTTATCCAGGGTCCTTGTAAAATTTTAATTATGTAGATGCGCCGAGGATTATACGACTTTCACCCATTCCGCAATGACATCCACTTAGACGATCCTTGGCCGAATGGTCACATCGGGAATTGTAGCTCTTAAAAACAGCCGAAAAACTGGAGGCGCCCTGTACCAAGAGCGTTGTTGTAGCAATGCTTCGCCGTACCTAATAGCTGCGACCGATCACAAATCGTCATCAAATCCTCTAACGGGAGTCCAAGGAAACTTGCTGTTTCAACGGGGGTGGACCATAATGAAAGGGGTGTTAAAGGCGTTGATTTCACATTACAATTAAAGAGATGGTTGGTGTCATGTGGGGACACATTGCTAGCGGGCATACATTTTGTATGTCGGGGTTGATTCTGGATATGTAAGATTTTAACCTGTTACAGTATCCAGAACGAAGTTGAGCCAGAGTGACTCGCGTTTCCCTGGGGAGTATGCGTTCCTCTTCCGCAAGTTTTGGGTACTGTTTTTTGAGTAATGGATTTACCGGACAATTCCTTGCATAAAGGTCCGACGCCTGTTTGTGAGTTCACCAAGGACCTGCTTGTGTTTTTTTGCTTCATACGGCTGAGTTCTCAGGTGCCGTATTTTCTCAAAATGCTTACGGAGATGACTCCTTAAGTCCCTAGGCGATGTTGGCTCATCAATCAGGTGTCTGTTGGGATGCCCAGGTTTCTGGGTATTCAACAGGAACTGTTTGGTTAGCATCTCATTTCTCTCCCTGATGAGCGTCATGAGTATTAATAGACCATTAATAGCAACCGTAAGCCGACTTTGTGCATGACTGCCAATGAGCCACAAATAATTTAAGGAAATTGTGTTCGCGACGATTATTAAGAGTTAACCCCAGGTGAAACTACGCTTTGCACGAGATATACAAACAAAAGTGTGACCATTATATGTATCTTTATTTCTTTACAACAGACGCAGCAGTGCCAATTCCGGGGTTAGGTTCGAAGCTTCTCTGGAGTAAGTGAACGAGGGACCATCCCTCCGCAAGGAGCTACTCCTGAAAATTTTTGAACGATCTGCGAGATTTTGAGGCAAAAACCCCGGATCTTTCCGAAATGGCCAAAACGTTGATTTCTTTAAATGCATACAAACAAAACCTTTCCTAAATATTATTTTTTTAAATAGAAAAATTAAGCTTTTTGAAAGTAAGAGCACCGGCGTATGCCGGCGCGCCGACCACGCCGCCGCCGCCGGTATATAATAGAGCCTACGCCGCCGCCGCCGATAAAGTGATCGGCGTAAACCTCTAATACATACATATACAAAAGTTAAAAACATATATATGTCACTCCACTTTTATTAATTTCCGGTGCAATATTAACTAAAATAAAACACTTTAGGTACATATATAAATAAAATTCTACTCATATTCTAGATATGGCAAGAAATTTAATGACATTCGACGCTAATAATAAAATTTGAAATTTATCGATGCGTTTTATTTAACTTTTGGCTGATGCAATCATAAACTTCCGGGAAGCAGCATAAAATCGTAAACACACTCACCTGAAATTCTCTTGCCCGAACTAAATACGTATTGTCCTCCAACATAATGGGTCTTATCAAATGTAATCAAGTCCACTTCTGGATGTAGGACTGTATAACGGGAGTCATTGCTAACGGTATCTATACCCGAATATTTAAGATCAGCAGCTAAGGCGATACTCAAAAGAATAAAAACGATAATGCATTTCTGTACAATACTAAACATTTTTTATGTTTTTGTTGTTATTTTTATTATTTTTTCTTTCAGCACTTTCACTAAAAATTTATTAATTGAGAATTTTGCCGAGTTTGCTTGCCGCAAGTGTACCTTAGTCTTAAAATCAAAAATTCGACTGTTGTTGACTAAACGTTTTATAAATAAATAAACTATTGAGTGCACTTAAATGAGTTCTTATAGGGGACGCTTGTTTTGGTTGTCTGATAGACCCTAATACGATTTTGCAAATAAATCAACTCTTCAATGAATGAATGATTTGATGAGCAGGTTGCCACTGAGACGTATTTTTTTGCACAAAAATTATACTGAGCTTTTGCAAAAATCTCTAAATTAAAAAAAAAAAAAAACAAGTAAGGACGGGACTGTCTTAGGCTGTGCCGAAGACTTCATACCTTTCATGAATGGGGCTGAACAATAATCTTATCCCATTCGTAATCTCCAAATAATGCGCTGTATAAGATAAGAAATATATAGGGAACTGTACATACCTAAACATTTTAAGATAAATATAAAAAAATGGCAAAAAACCCCCTTATCTGAACGATCGGTTGTATGGGATATATATTATATATAGCTCCGATCGAAATATTTTTTACAGGAAATCTTCTATGATATATTAGAATATATATCACCATGTTTCACGTGTTTATATTGGAAACTAAGGCAGAAATGGCCAAAAATCTGTCTATCTGAACGATCGGTTGTATGGGATGGGTATATACTATATACATATAGCTCCGATCAAAGTTATTTTTTCAGGAAATCTTCTATGATGTATTAGAATAAATATCTCCAAGTTTAACGTTTTTACATTGGAAATTAAGGGAGAAATGGCCAAAAATCTTTCTATCTGAACGATCGCTTGTATTGGATATATACTATATATAGCTCCGATCAAAGTGATTTTTTCAGGATATTTTCTATGATATATTAGAATATATATCACCGAGTTTCACGTTTATACTTTCTAAATTGCGGCAGGAATGACCAAAATCGTCTTATCTGAACGATCGGTTGTATGGGAGTTATATGTTATAGTGGTCCGATCCTACCGGATCCGACAAATGTCTAATGTAATACAAAAATACATCCTTGTGCTAAATTTCATTGAGATATCTCAAAATTTGAGGGACTAGTTTGCGTTTAAACAGACAGACGGACGAACGGACACACGGACATGGCTATATCAACTCAGTTCGTCGCCTTGCTAAATTCGGTATACTTAATGGTGAGTCTATCTTCTATATTTCTCAAAGTTAATATACCATTTCATGTTCATGAAAGTTATAAAAAACAAATAGCAATTATGCTACTAAAGATATTACTGATGTACATATTTCAGTATTTCACTTGTTTTTCTTTTTGACCATCGCAACTATACAATTTGTTATACTCAGTTGAGCAGAGCTCACAGAGTATATTAAGTTTGATTGGATAACGGTTGGTTGTACATATATAAAGGAATCGAGATAGATATAGACTTCCATATATCAAAATAATCAGGATCGAAAAAAAATGTGATTGAGCCATGTCCGCCCGTCCGTCCGTTAACACGATAACTTGAGTAAATTTTGAGGTATCGTGATGAAATTTGGTATGTAGGTTCCTGAGCACTCATCTCAGATCGTTATTTAAAATGAACGATATCGGACTATAACCACGCCCACTTTTTCGATATCGAAAATTTCGAAAAACCGAAAAAGTGCGATAATTCATTACGCAGACGCAGCAGTGCCAATTCCGGGGTTAGGTTCGAAGCTTCTCTGGAGTAAGTGAACGAGGGACCATCCCTCCGCAAGGAGCTACTCCTGAAAATTTTTGAACGATCTGCGAGATTTTGAGGCAAAAACCCCGGATCTTTCCGAAATGGCCAAAACGTTGATTTCTTTAAATGCATACAAACAAAACCTTTCCTAAATATTATTTTTTTAAATAGAAAAATTAAGCTTTTTGAAAGTAAGAGCACCGGCGTATGCCGGCGCGCCGACCACGCCGCCGCCGCCGGTATATAATAGAGCCTACGCCGCCGCCGCCGATAAAGTGATCGGCGTAAACCTCTAATACATACATATACAAAAGTTAAAAACATATATATGTCACTCCACTTTTATTAATTTCCGGTGCAATATTAACTAAAATAAAACACTTTAGGTACATATATAAATAAAATTCTACTCATATTCTAGATATGGCAAGAAATTTAATGACATTCGACGCTAATAATAAAATTTGAAATTTATCGATGCGTTTTATTTAACTTTTGGCTGATGCAATCATAAACTTCCGGGAAGCAGCATAAAATCGTAAACACACTCACCTGAAATTCTCTTGCCCGAACTAAATACGTATTGTCCTCCAACATAATGGGTCTTATCAAATGTAATCAAGTCCACTTCTGGATGTAGGACTGTATAACGGGAGTCATTGCTAACGGTATCTATACCCGAATATTTAAGATCAGCAGCTAAGGCGATACTCAAAAGAATAAAAACGATAATGCATTTCTGTACAATACTAAACATTTTTTATGTTTTTGTTGTTATTTTTATTATTTTTTCTTTCAGCACTTTCACTAAAAATTTATTAATTGAGAATTTTGCCGAGTTTGCTTGCCGCAAGTGTACCTTAGTCTTAAAATCAAAAATTCGACTGTTGTTGACTAAACGTTTTATAAATAAATAAACTATTGAGTGCACTTAAATGAGTTCTTATAGGGGACGCTTGTTTTGGTTGTCTGATAGACCCTAATACGATTTTGCAAATAAATCAACTCTTCAATGAATGAATGATTTGATGAGCAGGTTGCCACTGAGACGTATTTTTTTGCACAAAAATTATACTGAGCTTTTGCAAAAATCTCTAAATTAAAAAAAAAAAAAAACAAGTAAGGACGGGACTGTCTTAGGCTGTGCCGAAGACTTCATACCTTTCATGAATGGGGCTGAACAATAATCTTATCCCATTCGTAATCTCCAAATAATGCGCTGTATAAGATAAGAAATATATAGGGAACTGTACATACCTAAACATTTTAAGATAAATATAAAAAAATGGCAAAAAACCCCCTTATCTGAACGATCGGTTGTATGGGATATATATTATATATAGCTCCGATCGAAATATTTTTTACAGGAAATCTTCTATGATATATTAGAATATATATCACCATGTTTCACGTGTTTATATTGGAAACTAAGGCAGAAATGGCCAAAAATCTGTCTATCTGAACGATCGGTTGTATGGGATGGGTATATACTATATACATATAGCTCCGATCAAAGTTATTTTTTCAGGAAATCTTCTATGATGTATTAGAATAAATATCTCCAAGTTTAACGTTTTTACATTGGAAATTAAGGGAGAAATGGCCAAAAATCTTTCTATCTGAACGATCGCTTGTATTGGATATATACTATATATAGCTCCGATCAAAGTGATTTTTTCAGGATATTTTCTATGATATATTAGAATATATATCACCGAGTTTCACGTTTATACTTTCTAAATTGCGGCAGGAATGACCAAAATCGTCTTATCTGAACGATCGGTTGTATGGGAGTTATATGTTATAGTGGTCCGATCCTACCGGATCCGACAAATGTCTAATGTAATACAAAAATACATCCTTGTGCTAAATTTCATTGAGATATCTCAAAATTTGAGGGACTAGTTTGCGTTTAAACAGACAGACGGACGAACGGACACACGGACATGGCTATATCAACTCAGTTCGTCGCCTTGCTAAATTCGGTATACTTAATGGTGAGTCTATCTTCTATATTTCTCAACGTTACAAACATCGGACCAAAGTTAATATACCATTTCATGTTCATGAAAGTTATAAAAAACAAATAGCAATTATGCTACTAAAGATATTACTGATGTACATATTTCAGTATTTCACTTGTTTTTCTTTTTGACCATCGCAACTATACAATTTGTTATACTCAGTTGAGCAGAGCTCACAGAGTATATTAAGTTTGATTGGATAACGGTTGGTTGTACATATATAAAGGAATCGAGATAGATATAGACTTCCATATATCAAAATAATCAGGATCGAAAAAAAATGTGATTGAGCCATGTCCGCCCGTCCGTCCGTTAACACGATAACTTGAGTAAATTTTGAGGTATCGTGATGAAATTTGGTATGTAGGTTCCTGAGCACTCATCTCAGATCGTTATTTAAAATGAACGATATCGGACTATAACCACGCCCACTTTTTCGATATCGAAAATTTCGAAAAACCGAAAAAGTGCGATAATTCATTACCAAATACATATAAAGCGACGAAACTTGGCAAATGAGTTGAATTTATGACGCAGAATAGAAAATTAGTATAATTTTGGACAATGGGCGTGGCACTGCCCACTTTTAAAAGAAGGTAATTTAAAATTTTTGCAAGTTGTAATTTGTCAGTCGTTGAAGATATCATGATGAAATTTGGCAGAGACGTTACGCCTATTACTGTATGTACGCTTTATAAAAATTAGCAAAATCGGAGAAGGACCACGCCCACTTTTAAAAAAATTTTTTTTTAAAGTAAAATTTTAACAAAAAATTTAATATCTTTACAGTATATAAGTAAATTATGTCAACATTCAACTCCAGTAATGATATGGTGCAACAAAATACAAAAATAAAAGAAAATTTCAAAATGGGCGTGGCTCCGCCCTTTTTCATTTAATTTGTCTAGGATACTTTTAACGCCATAAGTCGAACAAAAATTAACCAATCCTTTTGAAATTTGGTAGGGGCATAGATTTTATGATGTTGACTGTTTTCTGTGAAAACGGGCGAAATCGGTTGATGCCACGCCCAGTTTTTATACACAGACGTTCGTCTGTCCTTCCGCATGGCCGGTAACACGATAACTTGAGCAAAAATCGACATATCTTTAATAAACTTAGTTCACGTACTTACTTGAACTCACTTTATCTTGGTATGAAAAATGAACGAAATCCGACAATGACCACCCCACTTTTTCGATATCGAAAATTACGAAAAATGAAAAAAATGCCATAATCCTATACCAAATACGAAAAAAGGGATGAAACATGGTGAGGTAATTGGATTGGTTTATTGACGCGAAATATAACTTTAGAAAAAACTTTATAAAATGGTTGTGACACCTACCATACTAAGTAGAAGAAAATGAAAAAGATCTGCAGGGCGAAATAAAAAACCCTTAAAATCTTGACAGGTATTACATATATAAATAAATTAGCGGTATCCAACAGATGATGTTCTGGGTCACCCTGGTCCACATTTTAGTCGATATCTGGAAAACGCCTTCACATATACAACTACCACCACTCCCTTTTAAAACTCTCATTAATACCTTTAATTTGATACCCATATCGTACAAACACATTCTAGAGTCACCCCTGGTCCACCTTTATGGCGATATCTCGAAAAGGCGTCCACCTAAAGAACTAAGGCCCCCTCCCTTTTAAAATACTCATTAACACCTTTCGTTTGATACCCATATTGCACAAACGAATTCTAGAGTCACCCCTGGTCCACCTTTATGGCGGTATCTCGAAACGGCGTCCACCTATGGAACTAAGGATTACTCCCTTTTAAAATACTCATTAATACCTTTCTTTTGATACCCATATTGTACAAACAAATTCTAGGGTCACCCCTGCTCCACCTTTGTGGCGATATCTCAAACCGCGTCCACCTATGGAACTAAGGATTACTCCCTTTTAAAAAACTCATTAATACCTTTCTTTTGATACCCATATTGTACAAACAAATTCTAGGGTCACCCCTGGTTCACCTTTATGGCGATATCTCGAAAATGTGACCACCTATACAACAACCACCACTCCCTTTTAAAACCCTAATTAATACCATATCATACAAACACATTGTAGAGTCACCCCTGGTCCACCTTTATGGCGATATTTCGAAACGGCGTCCACCTATAGAACTAAGGCCCACTCCCTTTTAAAATACTCATTAACACCTTTCGTTTGATGCCCATATTGTACAAACAAATTCTAGGGTCACCCCTGGTCCACCTTTATGGCGATGTCTCGAAACGGCGTCCACCTATGGAACTAAGGATTACTCCCTTTTAAAATACTCATTAACACCTTTCTTTTGATACCCATATTGTACAAACAAATTCTAGGGTCACCCCTGGTCCACCTTTATGCCGATATCTCGAAACGGCGTCCACCTATGGAACTAAGGATTACTCGCTTTTAAAATACTCATTAACACCTTTCATTTGATACCCATATCGTACAAACGCATTCTAGAGTCACCCCTGGTCCACCTTTATGGCGATATCTCGAAAAGGCGACCCCCTATACAACAACCACCCCTCCCTTTTAAAACCCTCATTAATACCTTTAATTTGATACCCATATTGTACAAACAAATTCTAGGGTCACCCCTGGTCCACCTTTACGGCGATATCTCGAAACGGCGTCCACCTATGGAACTAAGGATTACTCCCTTTTAAAATACTCATTAACACCTTTCATTTGATACCCATATCGTACAAACAAATTCTAGGGTCACCCCTGGTCCACCTTTATGGCAATATCTCGAAACGGCGTCCACCTATGGAACTAAGGATTACTCCCTTTTAAAATACTCATTAACACCTTTCATTTGATACCCATATCGTACAAACGCATTCTAGAGTCAACCCTGATCCACCTTTATGGCTATATCCCTAAATGGCTTCCACCTATAGAACTATGGCCCACTCCCTCATAAAATACTCTTTAATGACTTTCATTTGATACACATGTCATACAAACACATTCCAGGGTTTCCCTCGGTTCATTTTCCTACATGGTTACTTTCCCTTATGTTGTCACCATAGCTCTCAACTGAGTATGTAATGTTCGGTTACACCCGAACTTAACCTTCCTTACTTGTTTTATATTAAAATTGTTAAAACAGATAAAGAATCTAAAAAGATATTTTATTAGCGCAACAAAAATAATCAGCTCATTATGGTAAATAAATTTTTTAAGAAAAACTTGTTCCGTGATACCCCAAAAAGCTACAGACGAAATGAGTTGGTAATTTCTTACGAATTTGTTTGCTTACTGGGACACTATCCTAGTCATCAAACAATTGATAAGGCTGTTCGACAGAGGACCGTTCCAGTCATCATAAGCGGTAAGTGTCTACCAACAATTAGCTCACTACCCCGATAGTAGCATTGCATGCCATTCTGCACATCTTGCCTGCAGGCCTAATGGCCAAAAATATAGCGTAAGCAAATCCAACAAGGCTTAAGGCCTCGGCGCAGCTTGAGTGCAGGCTTTATGGTCACAGCAGCATAGCGCCATCTAATATAGGGAGAACGGACTATATGATCTCGTACTTGAGCTTCGAAGGGCATCTCGTGGCCAAAATGGAGCCAGAGGGTAGGCGCAAGAAAGCTGAAATGGCGGAACATACTATGCACGAGTATACCGATGGTTCCAAATTAACGGAGGTTGTCGAGCCTGCTGCATACTGTTTCGATCCAGATATAAGTAGGTTCTTTAGGTTGCCAGACCACTGCAGTAATTCTGGAGGAGGCGTGCTTAAGATGCAGTCGCGTCAATATATATATTGATAGTCAGGCGGCGATCAAGGCAATAATTTAACACAGTACTTCATCAAGCCACCGTGGTGTGATGGTAGAGTGCTCCGCCTACCACACCGTATGCACTGGGTTATACCCCGGGCAAAGCAACATCAAAATTTAATAATAAGGTTTTTCAATTAGAAGACAATTTTTCTAAGTGGGGTCGCTCCTCGGCAGTGTTTGGCAAGCGCTCCGGGTGTATTTCTGCCATTAAAAGCTCTCGAGGAAAACTCACCTGCCTTGCAGATGTCGTTCGGAGTCGGCATAAAACATGTAGGTCCCGTCCGGCCAATTTTTAGGGAAAATCAAGAGGAGGACGACGCAAATTGAAAGAGAAGCTCGACCTTAGATTTCTTCGGAGGTTACATTTTTTTTTACTTCATCAAGAAGTGTCTTGGAATGCAAAGAAGCATTCGAGGGAGTTCGCTTCCGCCGGACCATACATCTATGGATTCCCGGACTTAAAGGATAGAACGTATCAAAAAGGCCGATGAGTTGGAAAAGGAGGGAGTTGGAAAAGGAGGGTGCAGCACGCGATGAGTCAACGGTAGATGTCGCACCCCGTTTGGGAGAAAGCAAAAGGAGACAGGAGTTGCATATGATCCATCAACCTGAAAAAGTTCTAAGACCATATCAAATCCTACGACGTTAGACAGACAAGTGGCTTATGTCTCTAAATAGAGAAGACTTAAGGGTAATGATGGGCATTTTAACTGGGCAGTGTCCAGTTTTGGCGTCACATGTTTATAATTTAGCCCTCGTCAGTAACACCAGGTGTAAGAAGTGCGAACTGCAAGGAAAAACGGTTGAGCAGTTTTGTGTTCATGTCCTGCGCTCGCCAGGTCAAAGTTCCAGCTGTTAGGGGCGACTGAGTTGCTAGATCTCGATGTAGCAATTAAGCTGGATCCTAGAAAATTTTAAGTGTTTGTCAACCTAGTACCAGGTAGCACTATGGACACATTCATTCTATGTTAGGTCTTTATTGACCGGCCAGTTCAACCTAAGCTAATATATAGCTCTCACTCTGTGTTGTTTGCCGAATCCATACCAATGAGAGGCTACCCCACTATTTTTCAGGCAGAAATTCATGGAATGGAAGTTCGCGGTAGAGAATGTCTACGGATATGCTAAACTTCGAGGAATATCTCCATTATGTGAGACAGCTAGGTACCCTTGTATGCCTTGCAGTCATAATTAATCCGAGGGATATGAACGTTATAAACAGGCAGACTACCTAGCTTCCTGCTTGCTATAGCAAAATGCTATGGCCCAGAGCCTTTCTGTGAACTCATAAAGTCACAAGTACCTAGTGGTAGAACTTTTAAAAAAAGCATCGATATCGGTACTCATATAAAATACTCGGAGCAAAGTATCGATGCTAGTACGCATACTCAGTAAAAAGCATCGAGTATACTCGATCCAAGTGAGTAATTCGGAAGTTTTATCAAAAGTGAAAAAAAAAAATTTTTTTACGAGACCTGGAGGGTGGGGCCGTGTGTAGAAGTCCACGAAAGTGGGGAAAGCTTCTGACCGCCATTCACCTGGGAATGGCCAGAGCGATTCTTTTGCATGCGGTTCAAGCAGCTCACTACTGCCGGTCGCTTGCGGCCAAGTATCCTCTGGGTAGCCGCTAAACACCCGTTTAGCGGTGAGCTAATGTGAGAAGGCGACAACCTGGCTAGGCCACTTTGACATAATCGGTTTAAGGGCTAGCCGGGGGAGATTTCATCGGCAGAGTCTGTACACCTCTAGGTGCGGCTGCAAGCGGGCGTCTGTCTTGGAGCAAGCGGCTCGCTATATAAACGTGCCAAGTAATATTTTCACCCCTGCTGAGCGGGTTGTGCGCTGGGCTTGGGACCCGCCACGTAAAACCATACTCCAATGAAATATAACAACAAGCCTCGGATAAATACACTCTCTATTGATGACGACCATGGCAAACGTTTGAAGGACAATGAATTGAGGGCATGCACCTGGAACATCCGCTCCCTGAATGGGATTGGTGCAGATGCCCGGCTGGTTGATGTCCTCGTCAAAGCAAAATCTGACATCACCGCCATCCAAGAAATGCGTTGGACGAAGCAAGGAAGAAAGAAGATCAAAAATTGTGACATATATTGGAGTGGCCATGCGAATAAGCGCAGTTACGGCGTCGGATTCGTGGTGGGAGAGAGACTTTGTCGCCAAGTTCTGGCGTTCACGCCTGTGGACGAGCGTCTCGCCGCTATTCGAATAAAAGCAAAATTTTTTAATATATCATTCATCTGCGTCCATGCGCCGACAGAGGAGAAAGACGATGAGGTGAAAGACACTTTTTATGAACAATTAGAACGCACATACGAGCGCTGCCCCCGTCATGATATAAAAGTCGTGCTTGGCGACTTTAACGCCAGGGTGGGCAAAGAAGGTGTTTTTGGCCCTACAGTCGGAAAGTTCAGCCTACACAATGAAACTTCTCCTAACGGACTGAGGCTGATTGACTTTGCCGGTGCTCGAAACATGGTCATATCAAGCACGAGGTTCATGCATAAAAAGATACATCAAGCTACATGGCTGTCTCCTGATCGAAATACTCGCAATCAGATCGATCACGTTGTGATAGACGGACGGCATGCCTCCAGTGTTTTAGATGTGCGAACGATCCGAGGACCTAACATCGATTCGGACCATTATCTCGTTGCAGCCAAAATACGCATGCCTCAACGCGGCTAAAAACAAGGAACAAAAAACACAAGGAAAGCTAGACGTCGAAAAGCTTCAATCACAACAGACTGCCAATGATTTCGCAACTCGACTCTCACACCTGCTCTCTGAGGGGCAAACTCCTGTAGGAATGAAAACGGCGACCTTGTAACTGATGTCCAGAGAGTGCTTAGATTATGGAGGGAACACTTCTCTGCTCTCCTAAATGGAGGCAGCAATTCACCGCGCAGAGATGAAGAACCCGATCCCGCAATCGATGACGATGGAATATATGTCCCCCCGCCCGATTATGACGAAGTTAGAATAGCAATAACCAGATTGAAAAACAACAAGGCCGTGGGCGCTGATGGATTGCCTTCGGAGCTATTCAAGTTCGGCGGCGAGGAGTTGGTAAGGCGCATGCAGCAGCTTCTTAGCAAAATATGGGCGGACGAAAGCATGCCCGACGGTTGGAATCTAAGTGTTCTTTGTCCAGTCCACAAGAAGGGGGATACTGCAAAATGCACCAACTATCGTGGAATCAGCCTTCTTAATATCGCATATAAGGTCCTTTCAAGTGTATTGTGCGAAAGATTGAAGCCCAACGTGAACCGGCTGATTGGACCTTATCAGTGCGGCTTCAGACCTGGTAAATCTACCATCGACCAGATTTTCACAATGCGCCAAATCTTGGAAAAAACCCGTGAAAAGAGAATCGACACACATCACCTCTTCGTCGACTTTAAAGCCGCCTTCGACAGCACGAAAAGGAGCTGCCTATATGCCGCTATGTCTGAATTTGGTTTCCCCGCAAAACTTATACGGCTGTGCAAAATGACGTTGAGCAACACCATCAGCTCAGTCAGAATTGGGAAGGACCTCTCCGAGCCGTTCGAAACTAAACGAGGTTTCAGACAGGGTGACCCCCTATCGTGCGATTTCTTTAATTTGATGCTGGAGAAAATTATACTAGCTGCAGAACTTAACCGCACTGGAACAATATACTATAAAAGCATGCAATTACTGGCATATGCTGATGACATTGATATCATCGGCCTAAACACCCGCGCTGGTAGTTCTGCTTACTCCAAGCTGGAAAAAGAAGCGGTAAAGATGGGTTTGATGGTGAATGAGGACAAAACGAAGTACCTGCTGTCATCGAGCAAAGAGTCAGCGCATATGCGCCTTGGCAACCACGCTACTGTTGGCAGCCATAATTTCGAAATAGTAAAAGACTTCGTTTATTTGGGAACCAGCATCAACACTAGCAACAACATCAGCACTGAAATCCAGCGAAGAATCAATCTTGCCAATAAATGCTACTTTGGACTAGGTAGGCAATTGAAAAGTAAAGTCCTCTCTCGGCGAACGAAAATCATACTCTACAAGTCACTTATCGTACCCGTCCTGCTATATGGGGCATGACAACAGCAGATGAAGCGGCTTTGGGAGTGTTCGAGAGAAAAGTTCTTCGAAAGATTTATGGACCTCTACGCGTTGGCGATGGCGAGTACCGAAGAAGATTTAATGATGAGCTGTACGAGCTATACGCAGACATCAACATAGTCCAGCGAATTAAAACGCAGCGGCTGCGCTGGCTAGGCCATGTTATGCGAATGAAAGATGATGCTCCGGCCAAGAAAGTGTTTCTATCGGAACCCGCCTATGGAAGCAGAGGTAGAGGGCGGCCCCCACTCCGTTGGAAGGACCAGGTGGAAAACGATTTAAACTCCCTTGGTGTAACCAATTGGCGCCGGTTGGCGGAGCGAAGGAGCGACTGGCGCGCCTTGTTGGACGGCCATAACCGTTTATACGGTTAAGCGCCAATTAAGTAAGTAAGTAAGTAAGTAGGGAAAACTATATACCTAATTGTGTGCTCTTACATATATTTTAAGGAAACGTTACGAAAATTAAATGAGTTAAAAGATTTTTTATCGAATTAAAGCATTTTAAAAAAAGTTGTTTAAGTCAGAAAACAGTTTTTCTAAACGGGGTAGCCATCGGCAGTGGCTTCGCAAGCACGCCGGGTGTATTTCTCCCATGAAAGCTTCCCAGTGAAAATTCATCTGCCTTGCAGATGCCGTTAGGGACCGGCATTAAATATGCAGGTCTTGTCCCCTCCATTTGTAAGGAAAATAAAAAATAGCATGACGCAAATTGGAAGAGAAGCTCGGTCTAGATCTCCTCGGGGGTAAATCGCGTCACAAATTTTTTTAAAATTAACTAAATAGAAGGGGATTATAACGATTTTCCTTGTTTTTAAACTTTTGTACTTTGGACTACCATATCTCTACTGGAAGTCTTGCTACGTACCAAATGTATATATATTGGAAATTTCTTTAAGATTAAAACCGTAAGTCTCTTTTTTTCAAAGTAGGCGGGGTCCTTATACGCTTTTGATCGGATCTATATATAATACCAAGGACCAAATTTCAGTCAAATTGCAAAAAGATATTAATAGATTTTGATTTACGGCCTGCAAAACTCTTAAATTTTCTTCTGCTTAATGACAGCGGCGCCACTCTCATTTTACAAAATTATACCTCGTAACTTTTTTATCCATTCAAGTTTCCCCACTTCATCAGTATTTGTTAAAGCATTGTTCCTTTTTTCCATTTCCCAAAGTGGGCGTGGATATAATCTGATCTCGACCATTTTCAATACCAATATATCGTCAACGATGCTGTAAAAGCTGCTGACTCCATTAACTAAAGCTTATACGAGAACGAAAAAGCTGTATTGCAAGAGAAGTTGAAATGTATTGAAATTTTATGGAGTTAGTAGCTTTTCATTATTTTGTTGGGGCTGGTGATTCTGGACAATAAACACGTACTTTCCTTTTACCACCATTGTGTCCCATTCAACCATTATCAAAAGTTTCAATTGAGTACGGAGCTTTTAACGCATCGTCGGCGATCTCATTTTATGCTCAAGTTATGGTGTTAATGGGCTGAACTTTCTTGATCTTAAACATGTAGACCATCGATACTTTACCTCGATACTTTACTCAGTACTTGGAAAGAAGTATCGAGTATGAAATACTCGAGCATTTTTTGGAAAATTTTCGATATTATTTACTCAGTACTTGTATCGTTCTATCACTAGTCACAAGCCAGGAAAACTATAAGTAACTGTGAAACAAAGCAGTTCATAAAACACTGGATTGGCTGCCCAAGGCAAAGGCAGGCCAAATTCTTTATACTCCCATTGACGAGAGTATCACGCAAAGTCATTAATCTAAGGAGACAGTTTTTATGAACTTTCACTGAGTACAATACGGGCACTGTAATCCACGATATCAATTTAGTATATTAAATCTATCCGATGCACAAATCTGTCGCTTTTGTGAGCTGGAGGATGAAACGTCGGTTTACATTCTCTGCTAATGCGTCGCTCTGGTAAAGCAGATACTCTCCTATCGAGGTGTTGTACCTAAATGTATTAAAAACCTCCACATACAGAAACAGGCTGAAAGTTCAAACACAATAGATCTAAATAAACGTCGCAATGCATTGAGGCCTAATACTAGGAGTAATAATAGCTCCCACTCGTTTCCTACTCATATTCCCATTGCTAATTAAATATATTTCCCTTTATATTTTGTTGACATTGCTTTCCCTTTCTTTTGTCTTTCCTTTTCCTTTTTCGTTTAATCTCTTTTCCTGTTTACCTTTTCCTATTCTTCCCCCTTTCCCCCCAGGCATTAAAAAGAAAAGTGTTGGCAAACACATTGTCGTTAAATGTTGATGAAATAACCGACTAATCAAAAAAAACTCTTGTTTCATAATAATATTAATAACAGCTAGATATTTCGATCGGCTATACAACACTATGTAAAATATATGAAAATAAAAATTGCTTCTCGCCTAGCATAGCTTATAGCGAGCACTCTGCCGTGAGCCTAACACTTTCAAAACTTATACAAAGAAATTCTATGCATTACTTCTCGTTTGACACGTTGATATTTAAATCTTTCTCACCCAGCTCAATGAGTTCAATGAATTTTAACTCGAAGACAGAAGGAAGCAAATGCAAAAGAGATTTGATTTCGGAAGAAATGATTTGTATAAAATTATTCCCGTAGGTGCTAGCAGAACCCCTGAGGCCTGGGATCAAAACTCACACTTACTGAATCTAGGATCTGATATGAAGTTGAAACGTTAAGGGAAAAAGTAAGCATCTATAAAAATAGCACTAACAAAATTGCTTAGTTTCATTTATGATTTATTGAGTTTTCCACATACATAGTTCGGCAACATCAGAACGCAAATTTTGAACCGTTTCTTACTAAAACCTAATTGCACTATACATTTTATTTCATTGCAATCACCAACATAATGCTAGTACCAAGAGCTTTGTGACCAAACCTAGGTTCACAACGTTTGGTTGGTGAAAGACAAAGACTTGCCCTATGTCAAAATATAGTACCTTTTTTGGTTGCATGCACATATATTTGTTCAGCTTGAATTAAAGGAAAGTCTTCACTATATTTAGTAAAATTGTATATGGAACTAATAAAATAAAACAAAAATTTGGTACTTTTTTCGATGAATTTTGGTCGCAAATGAAAAAATGTTGTGGTAACCATGTTCACTTTACCGAAAATGTCTCACTTTTAGATACGAGGTTAACGAATAAACGGGACGATGTGTATATGCATATTATGCATGATAAGTTTCTACATAGGTATATTGTAATTTATTCTGTGAAAGTACATAATGTAAACAAATATGTATAGCAAGAGGCAAAACTTTTTTACAATACTTTATTTTTCAGTTTTGCCTTTTTCTAAACAACAGCTGTTGTGTGGTTATTTCAAAGTAACCACCTACTTTTGTGGGTAAAAAATTATCCGGCTACTTTCGCGGGTAGAATATCAAAAGGGTGTAAAAGTTACCACATGATTTCGTTACCGTGGTGAAGAAAGTTGTTACCACACTAGAATCGGGGCGTAAAGGTGAAAGCATTAGTCAAGCTGATTGCAACTTTTCTCATTAATTTTTACAGTACGAACATTTCTCAGAGTATTTTTGACATTACCACCAACGAATTACACAAACTAATTACATTGAGTTTGTGTGTCTATGTCCGCCCACTGTTACCACCTTACGGCTTCACCATGGCTATAGCATTGCCAGCACAATTCAAACATAAATTATCACGTTTTTGTTAACGTTTTTAACGTTAACGAAAGCTTTTCGTTTCGGTTAAAAATTAGATACAATTTATCTTGATAATTTCTTTATCGATAATATTTCGAAGTGTTTCAACAGAAACGATGGAAATTTTTTGATAAACGATTAGCTTAACGTTAAGGTGCATCCCTGGTTTTTTGTATAGAGCACTACTAGAGTCTGAAGATGTTGTCCTGACCCAAATTTTGTTTACCTGCATAGTTTTAATATAATTCCAAAAGTTTTCATTGTTTACTTTTCCTCCACTGTCCTGTTCCATTTTCGCTCTGCATATCCCGCACGAAAAATATGCACAACATTTCGTATAGAATGGCGGCCCCTGATTCAATAAATATGTATATTCTCTGTTCGTGCGAGACGAATTGTTTCCGACCGATTAGGTCATGTTATAAGAATTATAGATGATGCGAAAAATTATAAATTGAAGTATCACAAGCTAATATAAATTATATTTTCGATAATACTCGTAGGATGTAAAAAAGAAAATCGGAGTTTCAATTACGTAAACCCCTATCAATTGGGGCGTATGACCTAACCTAATCCCCCAGCGGATTAGGGAGCTTAGAATATACCCGCGGCAGGCAGGGCCGTAGAGAGAACAGCCGGCCCGGGACTAAACAATTTACGGGCCCACTAATACATTTGATTAATTTCAATTCACGACGTCTCATTCATGAATCATTATTGATGGATTACATCAAAAAAAATGTTTGCCACATCAACTAAATGATTTTTGGACTAAGAGCTGATAATAAAATTAACACAGAATATTTACTATTTCATTGTAACGTAGAAATAAAATTCTCTTTTAACAGCCACTTATCGTTTCAAATAATCTTTTCTAGTTATTTGATAACATTTTAATACATTTCTGATAAATTTAATGATGATTATACATTTTAGTTATTCAATATAGAAGGTTCGGATATCAAAGAGTGGCTTTTCTTGCTTTTTTCGCCGCAAAATTTTTTATAATAACTTCAAAATTTAACTGTCTTGCCAAAACGGATTCAACACAAAGCGTGACAAGTCCTAAAACTCGCTCTTTAGATGAACACGATCTATGAAAGTTTTTTATTCTTGGAAGGACGTGAAGGAACGTTCTGCACTAGCTACATGTATAGTGCAGGTATAGTGCAAAAGATACGTAAAGCAACACAAATGTTGGGGAAAATTGTATACAGATTTTGAACATAGACGGCATTTAGCAATTCCAATGGTGACAGACCTTTATCAAAATTTGCTTGGTAAATGTGTTTCAAGTAAATTATATCGCATTCTAAGCTTTGAGAAATGTCCGACTTGTATTTGTCGAAAAATTTTGCTGCGCTCGCCCGAACCGTAGTTTCATCCATGTCTTCAAATTCCCACAAAAAGGAAAACGTCTCGCTCAAATTTCTCTTAGCTGCACATCGTTCAGTAATGTCAGTGATTACCGAATCAACGATCACCAGGAATGTATTGTTTTTAAAATCAGACTCTGAATCATCCGCAATCATCTCATTTAAATTATCTTCAGAACGTCTAATGGGTTTCTCTTTCGAATGTCCGGAAACTTGGCGAGATATTTAATTGAATAGCAACTGTTTTGCATTCGTTTAAAACTGTTTCCCATTGGTTCCTGATCAACTTCAAATCAGCTAATAAGGCATCTAGATGTCAAACCTCAACATTTATGGTGGCGTCTCTAGCGTGGAGGACCACCTTTGTTTCATTAATGGTAGTCTTTATTTTGAACAAAATTGAGGACAGCAAGATACATTCGAACTTGCTGATGTACTTCAGAATGCCGGTTGTTGTTGTCGTTGTAGCGATAAGGTTACTCCCCGAAGGCTTTGGGGAGTGTTATCGATGTGATGGTCCTTTGCCGGATACAAATCCGGTACGCTCCGGTAACACAGCACCATTAAGGTAACATCGCTGTATGCTTGCGTAGTCAAAGACTTTTGGCTGAAAGACTATGAAGAGAGCTCGGTACATTTTTTTTGAGGATGTCCCATCGTTGTGGAGTGCTGCTGAAAATAGTAAAACATGTTTGTACAACTCCGAAGAAAGTAATTGCAGCCGTACAACATTCTGCAGCATCAACACCACATAAATTGAGACTATGGGTTGCACAAGGCGAGTAATCAGCATTCGAGTTTTTGTCGAGAATGTGACGTAGTGATCCCTTATAAGCCCCTTTCATATTGGCGGTAATCTTTTAATGTGATTTCATGTTTACCTAGAGTATGGCATATTAGATCAGCGATTTTCTGACCAGTTTTTTGGTTACAATTTACGAAAGCCAAAAACCGTTCTGGAATTGTAAAATTTGTTGCTTTCGAATTGAAATGGAGGTAGCGCAAAATGAACGTGGTCTGTTCAACGTGACTAGCATCAGGCTTAGTATCAACGATAATAGCAAAATACTTGGCTTTCTTGCCTTGATCTAATACAGTTTCCCCCACAAATTTCTATAAACTCGTTCTGAATGTCTGGGGAAAGATAGCGAGCTTGTAAACGTTTGTGCTGCTGTTGTGAAATCCTAACTTTCTCCAAATGATCTCCAAGTATCGGATCATAATGCCTTGTGAGACCTCAGATGCCCAAAAAATGTCCATTGTTTCGTTCACCAAGATATATACTTTCGCCTTTGAAAGCTAGGCCTCTCTCACCCAAAAATAAAATATTGTCCAAAAATCTATATAAAATTTCTTTCCACTTTTGAGTTTCAGTGATTAGCTGTTCATTGATAAGTGTGTCATTGTAGCCTCCTTTTGAATTAGATTTTGCAAAGATCGCCATTGAATATAATATTTAATGTGATCTTGAGTTTTTGTTGTTGTAGCAGTGGTAATCTTGAGTATTTTCGTGCGATGGCAGTTTATCGTATAGCTTTTTCCATACCTGGAATTTCGAATATCCGCCAGGACAACAAATTTTAGGTCGATTTAAAGTATTGGTGCTTAACAGACGACATGGTAGGCAATAAAAAGCATTGCTGCTGGCACTCCACACTAACCAGTCACGCTCCACTTTCTCTCCATTTGGCAAGATTCTGTTTAACAACGAGGTAGGAAATGCCTCGTCATTACAATCACGTGGAAAAATAGCAGTACACTTTTGATGGCCTCGACGAATTATTTCGTTGACTTCTTCAGATCGCAAAACTCATTATTCACGGTACCGATATCGAACTGGTTTAAATAATCTGGACTTTGATACAGAGTTGGTGGTATTGTTGGACGACTTTTTGAAGATGAACCTTCATCAGTGTCACCACGAAAACTTTACGATTTCGGATTCATGTAAACATACATTTTTATACTCAGTTGAGCAGAGCTCACAAAGTATATTAACTTTGATTGGATAACGGTTGGTTGTACAGGTATAAATGAATCGAAATAGGTATAGACTTCCATATATCAAAATCATCAGTATCGAAAAAAAATTTGATTGAGCCATGTCCGTCCGTCCGTCCGTCTGTCCGTTAACACGATAACTTGAGTAAATTTTGAGGTATCTTGATGAAATTTGGTATGTAGGTTCCTGGGCACTCATCTCAGATCGCTATTTAAAATGAACGATATCGGACTATAACCACGCCCACTTTTTCGATATCGAAAATTTCGAAAAATCGTGGCACCGCCCACTTTTAAAAGAAAGTAATTTAGAAGTTTTGCAAGCTGAAATTTGGCAGTCGTTGAAGATATTTTGATGAAATTTGGTAGGAACGTTACCCCTATTACTATATGTGTGCCTAATAAAAATTAGCAAAATCTGAGAACGACTAGCCCATTTAAAAAAAAAAATTTTTTTTAAAGTCAAATTAAAAAAAAAAGTTTATATCTTTACAGTATATAAGTAAATTATGTCAACATTCAACTCCAGTAATTATATGGTGCAGCAAAATACAAAAATAAAAGAAAATTTCAAAATGGGCGTAACTCCGCCCTTTTTCATTTAATTTGTCTAGGATACTTTTAATGCCATAAGTCGAACAAAAACTTACCAATCCTTGTGAAATTTGGTAGGGGCTTAGATTCTAGGACGATAACTGTTTTCTGTGAAAAAGGGCGAAATCGGTTGAAGCCACGCCCAGTTTTTATACACAGTCGACAGTCTGTCCTTCCGCTCCGCCGTTAACACGATAACTTGAGCAAAAATCGATATATCTTTACTAAACTCAGTTCACGTACTTATCTGAACTCACTTTGTATTGGTATAAAAAATGGCCGAAATCCGACTATGACCACGCCCCCTTTTTCGATATCGAAAATTACAAAAAATGAAAATATGCCATAATTCTATACCAAATACGAAAAAAGGGATGAAACATTGTAATTGGATTGGTTTATTGACGCAAAATATAACTTTAGAAAAAAATTTTGTAAAATGGGTGAGTAAGTAAACTTAATTGGCGCTTAACCGTCTAAACGGTGTGACACCTACCATATTAAGTAGAAGAAAATGAAAAAGTTCTGCAGGGCGAAATTAAAAGCCCTTGGAATCTTGGCAGGAATACTGTTCGTTGTATTACATATATAAATAAATTAGCGGTACCCGACAGATGCTGTTCTGGGTCACCCTGGTCCACATTTGGTCGATATCCCGAAAACGCCTTCACATATACAACTACCACCACTCCCTTTTAAAACCCTCATTAACCTTTAATTTGATACCCATTTCGTACAAACACATTAAAGAGTCACCCCTGGTCCACCTTTATGGCGATATCTCGAAAAGGCGTCCACCTATAGAACTAAGGCCCACTCCCTTTTAAAATACTCATTATCACCTTTCGTTTGATACCCATATTGTACAAACAAATTCTAGAGTCAACCCCGGTCCACCTTTATAACGATATCCCGAAAAGGCGTCTACCTATAGAACTGAGGCCCACTCCCTTTTAAAATACTCATTAACACCTTTCATTTGATACCATATCGTACAAACAAATTCTAGAGTCACCCCTGGTCCACCTTTATAACGATATCCCGAAAAGGCGTCTACCTATAGAACTGAGGCCCACTCCCTTTTAAAATACTCATTAACACTTTTCATTTGATACCATATCGTACAAACAAATTCTAGAGTCACCCCTGGTCCACCTTTATGCCGATATCTCGAAAAGGCGTCCACCTATAGATCTAAGGCCCACTCCCTTTTAAAATATTCATTAACGCCTTTCATTTGATACCCATATCGTACAAACAAATTCTAGAGTTACCCCTGGTCCACCTTTATGGCGATATCTCGAAAAGGCGTCCACCTATAGAACTAAGGTCCACGCATTTTTAAAATACTCTTTAATACCTTCCATTTGATACACATGTCATACAAACACATTCCAGGGTTACACTAGGTTCATTTTCCTTCATGGTGATTTTCCTTATTTTGTCTCCATATCTCTCAACTGAGTATGTAATGTTCGGTTACACCCGAACTTAGCCTTCCTTACTTGTTGTTTGATGTTTTTATTGTCTCCTCACTGTTCGAAGGCCCAGGCAAAAAATCATTATCAATATTTGTTGCTTTTGAAATTGGGCTTAAAATTTGCACATGGAACAACTAACGACTGTCCTGAATTAAAAAAGAATGTCTTAGTACCTCTAACTCGCGGCCCCCCTTAGAAACCCCGGTCCCGGGGGAATCCCCCCATTCCCACTCCATTCTCATCGGGCCTGGCGGCAGGTATGCGACCCCAAATTCCTTATGGAACTACGGAGGGGGCGGGATGGCCTAGAAGGATCAATGTGGTCACATTAAATCGATTCCGAGATGGTCGGTGCTTGTTAACGGAACGTATCAGTATAAGAACCATCAACATCGATAACACTCTTTATCGTTACAACAACAATAATAACAGCCTAACATTTGATTTCAATTAATTCCGAGTGCGCAAAAAGATATTTAATATCTTTTTATATATTTTTAATTAAAAGATATTCTTAATAGATTGTCTTTGTTGTTTTTAATCAGTCAAATAATGTTTCTTTAAATATCTGAAGTATCAAGTTTTTTCGGAGTACATACATACATATGCACCTACCAGAGATGTTACATTAATATTTCTTTTGTCATTCATATAACCTAAAGAAGATTATTGCCAATCAAACCGGACATTGCGTTTCAAATCCAAAATTATTTTACCGATAGAGACACGTGGCTGTACACCAGTTGAAAAAGAAGCGAGACGCATTTACAGGAAGAGAAAAGCAGAGACAGAAAAGCGTGAATATGAGGAGGTTGAGCTACAGGCCACCAAGAACAACGTCAGTAAGTTTTCCCAAAAATACTGCGACAGACGGAATGTAATGTAATGATTTGTAACCTATGTCCGGAGAGTACTACGATTATGGAGGAAACACTTCTCTGCGGTCCTAGATGGAGAGGGCAATGAAACGCTCAGGGGAGATGATGAACCCGAGCCCGCAATCGAATATTATTATTATTATTATTCTTTATTCGGTCTATGATAACAATATCTTACAGACTAGAAATGTACAAGAAATTACTTACTGACTAAATTGGCTGGAATTGAGTACTAGGAAGAAAATGAAGTAATCTTATCGACGAACTGGGATCTCGACATTGCGAAATCGAGTTCAAGGGGTTTGTAAATATTGTTAATTTCACTGACAGCACTAGTAATGGGCGCGAGATAGTGGGAATTAGATTTAACTGTAGTAAGATGGAAAGGGTAATGGGAACGTAGGATGCGATTTGGGACATTGAAGCAAATTTGATCGAGCAGATTCACGCAATCAATTAAGCCATTAAAAATGTCGAAAATGAACATTATCGAATGGATTGTGCGCCTACTAGAGAGAGATTTCAAGTTTATGAGCAAACACCGTGCAGTATAGGATGGAAAGGGATCGACGAAATGAAGTGGATAGAGAGCAAAGCGAGTAAAGCTACGCTGTACACGCTCGATTCTGTCCGAATGAGAACTATATAATGGGTTCCAGATAATTGAAGCGTACTCCAACTTAGACTGCGCAAGACAAGTAAAAAGGGATTTTCTTGTATAGGGATCTTTAAAGTCCTTCGCATAACGCTTCAAAAAGCCCAAATTCGAAAAGGCCTTAGGGATAACTGTATTCACATGACTAACAAAGGTAAAACCAGAGTCAAACAGAACGCCTAGATCAGAAAATACCTCAACTGAGGACATTTGAGTGTTAAGAATCGAGTAAGTAGAATTTATATGAT
Source organism: Eurosta solidaginis (assembly GCF_040869045.1). NCBI lineage: Eukaryota > Metazoa > Arthropoda > Insecta > Diptera > Tephritidae > Eurosta > Eurosta solidaginis. The sequence goes on from NC_090322.1 coordinate 242,966,985, forward strand.
TACGCGTACGCGACAAGGTTAAATAAAGCATTTTTTTTATGTTAAAAAACAGCTTGTTGAGTTCATTTTGAAGCCGAAGCGCGTCAGCCACGCAGGTAACTCTAGAATACAATTTCAAGTCATCAGCATAGAGAAGAAATTGCGAGTGATTAAAGCAGGACAGGATATCATTGATAAACAGAAAAAAAAGAAGCGGGCCTAGAATACTGCCCTGCGGTACTCTGGAGGTTACCACAAAAGAGTAAGACGCAGTACCATCGATTTCTACAAACATTGTTCTGTTTGTGAGGTAGGATCGCAACCACAGAAGAAAGACTGAATGGAAACCAAGGAGCTCAAGCTTGTGTAATAAAATATCATGAGAGACTGTATCGAAGGCTTTAGAGAAATCGCTGTAAATGGTATCCACCTGAGATCCACTCTTAAAGGCCGATAAACAGTACTCTGAAAAAACCGCAAGATTGGTTACGGTGGAACGACCACAGACAAAACCATGTTGGTTGGGATCAATAATTTCTTTAACTGCGAGGAATAACTTATCTTTAACCACCTTCTAAAAAAGTTTTGAGAAGGTGGTTAATTTTGAGATTGGACGGTAATTTCTGACATCATTCTTGTTACCAGATTTGTGGATGGGTGTAATGGAGCTCACCTTCCATTTGTCGATGAAAATACCGGAGGAAAGGGAAAGGCTAATTATCTGAGATAAAGGGAAAGCTAGGGATGAGCAGCATTTCTTAAGGAAAAAAGAGGTGAGGCCTTCGGAATCATTTTTATAAGACAGTTTTAAAGCAGAGATACCATTCTGTATATCCAAGTCAGTGATGAAGTTCCAGAATGCTTTGAGATTGGACTTTAACTCATCCTCGTAGCGAGATATATAATTGTTATAGAGAGTTTTATCAAGTTCATTGAATTCTTTACTAAGGCTTACTTTTCTCTGAAGCTAAACATTTTTCTAGGTAGTTTTCTTTCGATGTGGATATACATAGCTCAGAAATTGGGGATATGAAGTGCACCTTTTTTTAGTAGTATAGTTCGCTTCTTTATTATGAGGGATGATGAGGGACGATACACCTTTTCTTAACTGCGACGTATTAAATTTTATAAGAAATCTATTTTTAAAGGCAGAACTGATATTTAATTTCGGAAAGTGCTTTAAATTTGTATACCATTATCAGATATGACATTTTCTTTTCTTTCTAATGTCATAACATTCAAAGAGATAAATGACTCATATACTTATCGCACTTTTTTACAATTTCCAAATGAAAGCCGATTAACTCGTCGAAAGTAATCATACACAAATAAATAATAAATTAATAAATTCATTTAAATATATTTTGATATGAAGATTATAAAGTGTGAAGTAACGGTAATATTTTAGGTAGCATAACATATATTTTAATTTCTTTTTGTGACAGGCGCACCTTTTGATAAGGTACCGCTATACCGTCGTATGGAAGATGATCGTAAATGTTCATAGGTTTGGGTGACTGGAAATGTTCTGCGATCAGACACTTACCCGGCCATACCCAAGGCGAGCACATACGGGACAAGACGGAGAAGTGACATAAGGTCAACGGCCTTCACATGAATTTAATTTATGATCACGGCCAAATTTGAAATGATCATTTGAAGTGGTCATAAAGTCATTTGGTCTTATGGCCGTTGAACGTATTTCACCCCTCAGTCCGGATAGCTGGTGAACTCCACCATCACCAGACTGATTAGGCAATGACAGGTAGCCTTGGTAGTCTTCACCAGACGAAAGAGATTTGAGAGTATTTGAGAGAAAATTTATTAGCGACTGCAATTACTTAAGAAACTTAAATGTTGAGCCATGTGAGTTCTATATAGACATTGCCATAATTCAATGAAACAAGTGCAAGCGTTTTGGCGGCCACCGTGGTGTGATGGTAGCGTGCTCCGCCTACCACACCGTATGCCCTGGGTTCGCACCCCGGACAAAGCAACATCAAAAAAAAAAATTAGAAATAAGGTTTTTAAATTAGAAGAAAATTTTTCTAAGCGGGGTCGCCCCTCGTCAGTGTTTGGCAAGCGCTCCGGGTGTATTTCTGCCATGAAAAACTCTCAGTGAAAACTCATCTGCTTTGCAGATGCCGTTCGGAGTCGGCATAAAATATGGGACCTGGGGCCAATTTTTAGGGAAAATTAAGAGGAGCACGACGCAAATTGGAAGAGAAGCTCGGCCTTAGATCTCTTCGGAGGTTATCGCGCCTTACATTTATTTTTTTATTTTAAGTGCAAGCGTCTGCATTGTTCAGGCCATGTTATGCTGCCACATGCAAGGTATTCCTATAGGAACCCGCCTATTGAAATTAGGAAAGTGGAGCCTCCCACTCTGTTGCAAAGGCCAAGTGGAGAGAAATCTAAGATCACGAGGATTTAGGGGAGTGTTGACTAACCTTTTGATATTAATGATGAGGGAGCCATTTGTTTGTCCACTCGAACCTTCGCAGTCGATCCACTTTGCACGATCGAAACCATGATGGCTAGCGGTATTAGACCACTCTTACCACTATTCCAATGATGAAGGCTACTCGGACGCAAGTGCGCTGGGAAATATGTTCCTTTTTTGTGAGAAGTATGTTTTTTCAATCTAACATCGCTTTGTTGCGTGAAGTGAACGTATTTGAACTTTGAACTTGAACGCGAAAGTCGCCATTGTATTTATGTATTTATTTATTTATATATACAAGATATAGAAGCCCTCTGGAATATTAATTCCTTGACCTCCATTCAAGAGGTCTAGCCTATAACGCGTTCTGGGGTATAGCAGGGAATTTAAAGTTCCGCTGGACGCATGTAGTCTCCTCTTGTACAGATGGACATCTAGTCAACGAAGCAAACTCTGGGCATACCCATCCCCCTTCTGATCAGAAGTGGATTACAGGAGGTCTCCCGAAATAGTATTTTTCACTCAGGATGAATTTTACCATATTTGAAGACCTTTCCCCTTGCAGTTGTATGGAGGATGATGATGTACCGTCAGTTACTTCAACTCAAACATCTGGAGGATTTATCGAAAGTCGTTTTCAGTGATATTCAAACTACATCGCGTATACATAGTTAACCTCCACGTAATTATAGCTTACGTCATATATATTTTATCTCATATCACATTGAACCTTAATGTAGTCCAATGGAACTCCTCCTACCGGGGTAGCTACCTCAAAATCTAACCTAAACCGTGAAATTGTTAGTAAAAATCTCGAAAATCCGGAACTTCCCTACTGGTTTCTTTTTTTGTGAATACACACGTTTTAATTTTCATAAATCTAATAGTTCTTAGATTCTGTTTTTCCACTTTTATAAATTTTTCCAAACAATATCTTCAATAAAGTCCAAATATGCTGCTACACGAGTATACAAGCTAGGCGCTACGCTCGCACAGCCACTACCAGCCGACACAATGCCTATAACTTGCATTTGCCGACTACTTTCGTTGATGATGAGATTGAGCGGGCCACCAGAGTCACCCCAACAGGCATCACTTTTAAAATCTGGATCACGTGTACACATTTGTGTCGATACGATTCCACGACTTGGTAAGATGCCTTGGCTTGCGTAGGACGCATTACAATTTTCCAAATTTAAAATTTTAACACGCGCTGTTAGCAGAACATCGGATTTCTCCTTAGCTTGAATTGTGAGAGAGAAAGTCAAAATTATTTTAAAGCAGAAACAAATATGAAGTCGTAAAAATTACTTCTCAAATTAGTAGTACCCCAGCCGGTGACATTCAGTTGCGCATTAGCGGGTGGATCAGTTAAATCGGTGTGCAGACACGCGGGAAATACTAGAGAAGAGTACTCAATTTCATTTTTTAGTTCAATTATTGCAATGTCGTCATACTTCTGTAGGCTATTGTAGTCCTTGTGAATGTGAACCGTCTGCAAGTATTTTTAAATAAAATATATGAGAGAGGCCAAGGCGAATCTATACAAGTCTATAGCAAAGCGAATTCAGGCATGATTCGCCGTAAGGCATAACGTCAAATCAAAAGAGTTATGATTGCTGTACATTTTGCTATTTTATTTCCAATTAATAATTTTAAAGTGTTCAAGGGAGTCATATTTGAATCACAGAAATGTAGGGAAACGAGAGAGTCATTTTTGAGTCAACAACAAAGGCAATTTGCAGTTCTGTTTTTCGCTGTTTACTTTTTAGTTTTCTTCGAGTCATATTTATAATAAATTTATGATCGCTGTACTTTTTGTTTTTGTTTTTCTAACAAACAATTCTGCGAGCGCACGAGAGAATCATTTTTAAGTCTTACATTAATCAGGAAAAATATCATAGCATATTTTAGTGTTCCTTGAGTCGTATTTATAATAATTTATGATAGTTATATATTTTTCCAAACGATTTCTAAAATGTACAAGTTATAGACTTCTTCGACTCGTATTTATAATAAATTTATGATAGCTGCAAAACTTGTTATTTTATTTCTAATTAGCCGCTGTAAAGGGTGCAATGGAGTCTTTTTTTACCCTTCTTTTAATCGCGGAAATATTCACTTCTTAGTCTTCTACGAGTCTTATGCATAGTATTGTGATCGTACTACATTTTGTGATTGTATTTTCAAAAACCACTTCGCTAGCGTAGGAGTGAGTTATTTTCGAGTCATCTTTTGATCGATAAAACAATTAATCGGTTTTAAGTCATTAAAAGGCATCGACGAGGATTCAGTAGAATTATTTAGGTTAAAACTAATCGTTTAAATGCTATGTGGGTTTAACTGAATTCACCTTTGATGCTAATTTAAATAGTTCTTACCTCAATAGGCACATCTATAGAATTCTGCATTTGGTCCGCGCTACTAAAATCGGTCACACCCAAACGTACTATAATCGGTATTACATCGCGTCGATTTACACAATGCGCTGCTGTGAGTACGAAACGTTTATCGATGAGCGTACCACCACAACGTATTTCATAAGGTGGACCACCTTCATTGATCGATGCATAGCCGATTGCAGCCATATGTGGATATTCACCTGGTGCCACCGGAGAGCCACCTAGAATATGTGGCACAGTGTAGGGCTCTGAGTATTCGTTGAGCAGGCGACAGGCTTAATAAAAGGGAAAAAATAAATAAATAAGAACATTTCTTAAGAGCTGCTTTAAGCTAAGAAAAATATCAATACCTTTGACTGCCTTTCGTTCTTGAGCTCCAAAATTGCCCCGCGCATCGTTAATCCCAACCAAGTTAGTCTCAGTTTTTATATAGCTCGTTGTCGTATTAAAAATGTCTAGCACACTTGTGCGCGTTGCCGTCGGGCAGCATATTATTTCTTCGTAAGCTGTAAAACTGCATCGAACAACATCTTGTCGTTTCAGTCCCAAGTTTTGCATTTGCTGTTCAAGTTCAGGACAATTGCGGGGTAGAGCACATTTTCCATAAATGTCTGGTTTTATTATGCACGCATCACCCTCTGTGAGTAAAATGTATTTGAAATAATTTATATCCATAGGCAAAAAAGTAGTGGGAGGGTCGAAGGAAAAACGAAAATAAGTATAGATAAAAGGGGGAAAAGGAGGTACAGATATAAGATAGGGAGAGACGAAAGGGTGATAATTTGAGACACAAAAGCAGAATTTGTAATCCATTTATAGTATGTACACTTTATAGTTTGAATTAACATAAGATCATTCTACATACTTCTTTTCAAATCATATCATATAAATCACTATCACAACACATACTATACAACCAAATCAATGTTAGTATTGTAGCAACAACATTGTGCTTTTGAAATTCTTTCATAATTATAGTTAGTTGGCTTTGATTTTTAATTGTAATATTTTTTCTTATATTGTCATATTACAATTAAATAATTATTCGTGTAATTTTTAAATCGATTAAAAAATTAAAAAAATATTTTTTATAAATGGGGTTTGTTTTAATTTAATGGTGACCCCGAAAAAGTTGTATACGCTATTTAAAAACGTTTTAAAAACGGAGCGGTCATTGTCGCATACGCATCACGAAACGCTACGCATACCAAAGATGAAACCCAACAAACAAAAGCTGTTGGTTGGTTGCACAGTTCCGCATCAAGTTCATCATCAATCAACAACTCAAAATCAACAATTCTAAATTAAATACATTGTTTGTAAATTTGTGTAATATGACATTATTTAGACCACCAACCCGCAATGATAATATAGAACATCAAGAACAGATTGTACAAGTCTTGCACCTCCAACACCAATTCAAATTTCGCCATCCGCAGATTGTTTGATGGATTCGGATACACCATCATCATTGAATGTACATGCAGCGACTATACAGAAATTCCCACCGTTTTGGACCAAAAACCCAGCAGTATGAATTTTTCATGTTGCGACCATTTTCTCATTACAACGCATAACTGCGGATGAAACAAAGTTTAAACACCTCGTTGCTAGTATTGATCCAGGTACGTTAGATTTAGTAAGTGATGTGTTGGAATCTACATCCCCTGGGATGAATTATGAAACTTTGAAGGTATCATTGCAGCTTTCAATGAATTTTCTGTATGCCAGCTTAAACGCCTTTTAAGTGGTCAAGTTATGGGTCATCAACAACCTTCCCATTTTTTGCGAACGATGCAGAGCTTAGGTCGCGGTCAAGTTGGTGATAACGTTCTGAAATCGCTATTTTTAGAACAGTTGCCTGGAAACGTACGGGCAATTCTCAGCATCAGTGATCAGCAAGATATTAATAAACTTGCAGAACAAGCTGACAAAATTATGGACGTGGCTAATCCAGCAAATATTGCCACTTCAGACAAACCACAGGGTGAATCGCTTTTAGAAAGCATTTCAAAGCAAATTGAAGCGCTTGATAAACGGTTTCAGCTCTTAATCGTAGTAAAAGCAATTTTCGTCAAAGATCTCGATCACGCCATCGATCTGCAAGTCGGAGTAACAATCCGAACTACTGTTGGTATCACAATCGGTTTAGTATTAAGGCTTCAAAGTGCATAGCACCTTGTAGTTTTGTAACAAAAACTAAGTAGCGTGTCGGATCTCGCGGCCACCGATATCGCATATTCTACGTCTGGCCGCTTATTCGTTTATGATAAATCAACTAGGAAAAACGTTTTATTGACACTGGAGCTGATATCTCTGTAATTCCCATGGATAAATCTTCTACAAAAAATGTGTAGAACGTGGCATCCAACTTTTTGTTGCAAATTGTACGCAAATTAAATCTTTTGGTACCAAAATACTTCAACTTGATCTTGGACTTCGCAAATCGTTTTCTTGGTTGTTTGTTGTAGCAGACGTTACTAAATGCATCATTGGGTCTAATTTCCTCATTTTATTTGTTGCCGGCTTTAAAAAATTGAAAATAAGTTGACGGAAAGACACTTTTGACAGCACCTGCAAAAAATATCTTTTGAGCCATCATTCGGTATAACAACAATTTTAAAGGACAACAGTGTCTATCATAAATTATTAGAAGAATTTCCTGCAATTCACAATGTAGCACTTTCGCAGTGCAGTAAAAATAATAGCGTTTTTCATCATATTGAGACTACAGGTCCTCCAGTTCGGGTAAAAGTAAGACCACTGGATTCAAAACGTTTAGCCATTGCAAAAAGGGAGTTTCAAGTTTATGTTAGACAATCATATTATTCGAGCATCAAAAATCAGTTGGTACAATCCTCTTCATATGGTTCCAAAAGCAAATGGAGAGTGGAGACCATGTGGCGGCTATCGTTTGTTGAATAAAATAATCGTTCCAGATCGGTATCCTATCCTTCAACACAGATTACGTATACAGTCTTCATGGACGCAAAGTTTTCTCGAAGTTAGATCTTATTCGGGCATACCATCAAGTGAATGTAAATCCGCAGGATATAGAGAAAACGGCTATTATTATGCCGTTCGGTTTATTTGAATTTCTCAAAATGCCCTTTGGATTGAGGAATGCTGCACAAAGTTTCCAACGCTTGATGGATGACGTATGTCGTGGTTTAGACTTCGTTTTCGTATATATTGACGATGTCCTAATTGCGTCTAACAACAAAGAGCAACATTTGCAACATTTGAGAATATTTTTTTTAGCGATTTTGTGAGTTTGGCATGATCATCAATCCTGCGAAATGTAAATTTAGGGTTCAAGAAATCGACTTTCTTAGTTTTCTCATTTCAGCTACAGGAAGTATACCAAAGTGCAAGCAATTGTCAACTTTCCAAAACCACAAACAATTTCCGATTTGCAACGGTTTATTTGTATGCTGAATTTTTATCGACGTTTTCTACCTCAAGCAGCACAACATCAAGCTCCACTTAATGAGGGGCTGTAAAAAAGGACAAACGACTCGTTCAATGGACAATTGAAGCTCAAGATGCTTTTAACAAATGCAAAAATTTGATTGCAAATGCTATCCTTCTCGCTCATCCAGTTAGAGATGCAAAATAAGCACTTAAAGTAGATGCATCAAATCTTGCCATTGGATCAGTAGTGGAACAACAAGTTAATAGATTATGGCAACACGTCGCTTTTTTCTCACGTAAGCTTAGCCCTACTGAATGCAAATACAGTACATATGATCGAGAGTTATTATCTGCTTACAATGCTGTAAAACACTTTCGTCCTATTTTAGAAGGTCGCGATTTTACTCTTTTTACTGACCAAAAACCACTAACATTTGCTTTTAATAAAAATCCTACAAAAGCTTCACGTAGGCAATAGAGACACTTGGATTATATCGGTCAGTTTACTACGAATATTGTTCATATTGCTGGTGGCGGACAATTCGGTTGCAGATGCGATGTCAAGGATATATGAAGTTTCTATAATAGATTATACGGGACTTTCTGAGGCTCAGAAAACAGATGAAGATATAAAAAAATAACTTCTATCAAGTGATTCTGGACTTAAGTTAAAACTAGTACCATTACCAGGTTCTAAAACGGAAATTTATTGTGATGTATCTAAGTGTAAGCCCAGGCCTATACTTCCTACTAGTTTTCGACGACCTGTTTTTGACATGCTTCATAATCTTGCACACCCTGGTGTTAGAGCAACAAGGAAATTAATTGCATACCGTCTTGTTTGGCCAAAACTCAATAAGGACGTTAAGATCTGGACCAAACATTGTTTACCTTGCTAGTCATCAAAAGTAAATAGGCACACTCATTATTAAATTCGAATCCATTATTATTTCATTAGTAGCTAATCGAATGCCTAATGAAGTCAAAAGCACAATGCAACTCTGTTGGCAGCGTTCCGCTTCCGTTTCCGCTTCTTAGTTTTCAAAGCAAATGTCATTGTCTGCATGGCGGAACGATACAAGGTGGCCGCATCGAACAGCTGATTATAACCTTTTTTATTTGATTTGATACATCAAATACCGGCGCAGTACGATTTTGACATTTGTCCATCGAATTTACAAGTACATGGAATTTTTTTTGTTTGTAGGTATGTCACCATGCTCCCACCTTGTATCGTTCCGCCATGATTGTCTGTCTCATCCTTCATACTAATCGAGCAGTTACTTCTGTGTGAAAGCAAAAAATTTACGATTTCATTAGCAGGTGAAATGAGATCATTAAGTTTCTGTGTGAAAACAGTATCAAGCTAATTCGCAATGGTCAAAAATCTTGCCTTCAGTACTGCTTGGTTTAAGAACAGTGCATAAAAATGTTTTGTGAGCGTCAGTAGCTGAAATGGTATATGGAGAAGCGTTGCATATTCCGGGCGAGGTTTTGGGAGATGTCACAAGTTCCAATGTCATTTCCACTGAGTTTCTAGAACGTCTTAAAAGAATAATACAAAATATTCAACCACAGCCTATTGCACATCATACCAACAATAAACCATTCGTTCATGCCGATCTGTTTCAATCAAAACCAGTTCGTAATGATGGATATAAGAAACCTCTGCTACCAAAATTGTTCACTATCAAACTTGCAAAAGAAGAAGACACAGTATCTATAGACAGATTAAAACCGGAATTTACTGAAGTACGCGATTTAAATGAAACCACTTTCCAACAATCAATTGAGCAAAAAGAAATTCCATCACATGTCCAAAAAGAAGAAAAGTCGCTTTTCGCTAGGAAAGGGGGTATTGTAGCAACAACACTGTGCTTTTGAAATTCTTTCATAATTATAGTTAATTGGCATTGATTTTTAATTGTAATATTTTTTCTTGCCATCAAAATTTTTCTTATATTGTCATATTACAATTAAATAATTATTCGTGTAATTTTTAAATCGTTTAGAAAATTAAAAAAATATTTTTTATAAATCGGGTTTGTTTTAATTTAAACAATTCGATAGAATAATAAAATTAGTTCACATCAATAAGTTCTTATCATCATATCAAATTCAAGCTGTACATATCAAATCTATAAGTCAGTCACTAATCACAAGCACATAATTTTTTATCATGTAGGATTATGTACATATATTTCAGCACCGCATAATAACATGACACATCACGTTACACCACGTAGGCTCGTTTTTTATATCATATCAATGTGGTTACAGTCACATAATGCAAATGCTTTTTACCAAATCATATCAGACAATTTAATGTCATGTCACTTTGCAGCAAATTATATCATATGCTAAAACAAACAACTTTGTCATATCGCTTTAAGGGCTGTACGCAGTTCAAAAGAAAACCACAAGAAAATATTTTCTATTGTTTCTTCAGCATGAAAAAGTAGTAGCCAAGAAATGTTGACGTTTCATTGTAACGCTGAACTAGGTCAAGGAAAGAAGAAGAAATAAAAACAAAACGTTTTTGCATAATAATTGGTGAAATTCGTGTATATTTTTTAGTTTTCGTAAAATAAAGAATATTAATTGAGAAAAAGTGTCGGGAGGTAAATAATTGTGCAAATTAATGAGCAAGTTAACGAGTGAAACGTTCACGAAGTAAAAAACACCTTCAAAAGCTGCAAATAAATATAAGTTCAACCAGTGGAAGATCCTTCAGGGAGTGGAATACAAACATTCATAATATTAAATATACATTTCCATAATTTCAGTATGGCTCATTGGTAAAATTTAAACTCCTATAATGTGTTTATGTTAGGCCATTTACTAGGTGGCGGTGCACTGCTATTTTTTTATGGATCGAGCAAGCTGTGTTGGATTGGCTCAGGGTATTTTTATTGTTTTTTAAAAATATTCCAAAATGCGTAATTTGATACCGCCATCAACATAATTAAGTTTTGAATCGTCACCTAGTAAGGTCCCTTTAGATGTATTTACTTATATACATTTTTATTTGGCTTAAGGGAAGATTTAATGACAACATTGAACATAGGACTTTTAATGGCTGGCGCTGAAGTAATGAAGAGTCATTGTGTTCGTCAAAAAGCACCAAGGTACCGTGTAAGCCCTTACCTCCTTGAGAGAAATCAAAAAGGGAGGTTTGAGACGGATTTTGAGAACTTGCGGCACTCACCTACCCTTTTTAATGAGAATTTCCGGATGAGTCCACAAACGTTTGATATCTTGTACGAAGAACTACTTCCACATTTACGGAGGAAGCGAAACAATAGACCAAACGACTTCATACCGGAAAAAGCAAAATTAGCAATGGTGTTAGAGTAAGTAGCTATTAACTTTTAAGTTTCTTTCATGAAGTTAATGATATAAAAAGGTACTTAGCAACAGGTGATTTGGGTCGACATATAGCCTCCTGCTACAGAGTGAGTAAGCAACATTTTGGCACTATAATATCGCACGTCTGTCAAGCTATATGCACAGCTTTGAAGAGCCAAATATCACCATTCAACCAACAAACCATGTCCGCAGTAGCTAAGGGCTACAAAGAAAAATGGAATTTTCCAAATTGCGTTGGTGCCATCGACGGTAAGCATGTGGCCATTAAAGCGCCTCCAAATTGCGGAAGCATATTTTTTAATTACAAGGTGAGATGCCCATACTCTCTTCATAACCAAAAACGGACATAGCTTACAATTGTTGTGGTTGTGCTAACAATAAACAGACTGTAACTTTTATGAGTGTTTTTTTGTCTAAACGAGCTGAAAGTCTGGTGGTGGTATAGGGAAGAAAACGGAAGAGAGAGGGGATGGTAGAAAATAAGTCAAGGGGTAGAAAAGCGAAGCTCGATAGACATGCTGTATTTTGGGTAAGGTAAGACCGAGAGAAAGAAGATCTAAAGACTTATTTTGTTTTGTTGATTTTCTGACAGGGTGGATAAATGATGTAGATTGGAACGATTTTTCGTCATTCGTTGTCAAAGTTTGTTCGAGACAAACCGGTTTCGGCTTTGTGCCATCATCAGTGTCGATTTTCGTTCGTTCTGTCTCGAAACCAACTTTGACAAGGGATGACAGAAAATCGTTCCAATATACATCAAGATCTTAAGATGTAGGGAGGGAGGTAGAGGTTTCACTCTATAGTTCTTTTGGCTGCTTGTGACGCGTGCTATAAATTTACTTATGTAGACGTAGGAGCATACGGTAGTGAGGGTGATTCCAACATTTTCAAGAACTCTGAATTCGGCTCAAAGATAATAAGAGACCAGTTGCCATTTCCCCCTGACACAAATATCAACGGGAAAAACGTACCACATTTCATCGTTGCGGACGACGCCTTCCCATTGAGTAAACGAATAATGAAGCCCTATTCTCATAGATCGCTGACAAGATCTGAAAAAATATTCAATTATCGGCTGAGCCGAGCACGTAGATGTATTGAAAATGCATTTGGAATCTTAAGCACAAAATGGTTATGCTTGCGGAAAATACTTTTTTGTACCCCTCAACGTGCTCAGGAAATAGTATCAGCGTGCTGCTTTCTTCACAACTTCTTGTTGAACAAAGCTGGTTCTGAATACTGTCCGAACACATTTTCTGGTCATGAAATCAGCAGCGGAGAATGGATACGTGGAGATCATGAAATCTGGGAGGACCAAAACGAATCAAGGTTTTTTCATGGAAGGCCATCTGAATATGGAAAATATATACGGGATTTGTTCAAGGAGTACGTTAACTCAAACGAGGGATCCGTCCCATGGCAAAATGATGTGGCGTTTGTTTAACCATGGTATGTATTTGCAACAGACTTAGGAGATGTACACATTTTGGTTATTGACAAAAGTAATTATGTTTTCAACTTACCACGTTAAGTTCCAAAACATAACACATTGCAGAGTACCAATAGCCAAATATAGTTACAGCTTTTTGTCTTAACTTTCAATGTTCGATATGTCAAAATAGGTGGAACTAAAATTTATTTCCTACTAATTTTGACTATAAATAGTCCCATGAAGGTAGCGTGTACTTTTTATCTCAATTTTTTAATTGCAGTATAAGTTTTACGTTTCTATATGTCTTGATAGTCATTGAAATATGTAAGTAAAATTGGGGTTTCATCAATATTCTGAAAAACTATATCATATTTTGTTATGGAACTCGCCATTTAGATTTATTTAGTAAATTAATTTTTTCATTTAATTTTATCAACACTGCTTTACATAATATTTTATAGATACGATTGAAATTAATCATTTACTTTTAATATTTACACAGGCGAGTTCACCCAACATAATCCCTGAGATGTACAAAATACTTGAAACTAATTGCATTCTTTATACTTTTTACTGGATGTTTTTTATTGCTAAGCAAATTACAACAATAACAGATATACATATGCATATAGGTAAGATTACATTCAAGAAGAATTTAACATTGGTTTAAATTGTTTTTTATTTAATTAGAGATCATTTCTTTTGGATAACGGATATCACACAGGCAGAATATTTTCACAGTCATTTTTTATCACATTTAATAACATTTTTGAGGCATATTAAATGAGGGTTTTCAATCATTTGTGAATTCGATTGTAATTAATTTTTCCATAATATTTAATATTTTCCTAGTTAAAAAAAAAACTGTATTGTAGTATTCACGTAAGCGTGTCCTATAGGTTATCACCTCATTTAGTATTTTTTTTACTTTGTTACAAGAAATATATGTATATTAGACAAAAATAATTTTTAAACAGATAACTTGATAAGCAGGCCAACGTGAATAGCACATATATTTTATTTCTCCTTGCGGACGGGCCGCGGGTAAAGACTAGTACTATATAAATATCATATTTCATCACGGGGTGATAGCATCCCGAAGTTCGGAAGTAAGCTTTTTGAACCGCAGGCAATAATTAACTTGACTGATGTATACACCTACGACCAAAATAGCCAACATCATCTGTCATATGGTTATCTTAAGTTATGGTAACGAAGTCACTTTAAAAATCACGATTTTACTATGTCTCATATCACAACCTGTCTATGTATCTGGAAAAATGCTAGGGGACATCTTAGGTTAAGAACACCATTTACACTAATTTTAGTTTGAAAATGTTTTGTATATTTGTAATTTTTTTTTGAATTTTATGATTGAAAAAATGTGAAGTAATGAAGAAAAATTTGATTTTCAATGAGAAGTATAGTTTTAACAAATATAAAATTCATTATTTAGCCAACAAAGGTAGTATGAAAAGATTAAGAATGTTGATTGAAAAATGATTTTAAATTTTTTATCACAGAAGGTAGACAAATTAAATTCAAAAATTATTCCAATTTTGTGATTGAAAAATTGTTTTCAGTTATCGATCATCAAAAGTAAACAAGTTTTATTATTCTCTTTGTTCATTTTTATAAAATCTTAAATTTATTCATCAAAGATATTAAAAAATGATTTAAAAAAGTGATCGAAAAATGATTTTCAGTTTTTGATTATTAAAGGTAATCTTATTTTGTCATTTATTTTGTTCAACTGTATGAAAGCTCAGTATTTATTCGAAAGAAGAAATCAAATTGTATTGAAAAGAAGAAAAATTAAAAAATTAATCATCCAAATGCTGGACAATGATAAATAAAAACATAAAAATAAAATCAGTAATAATATGGGTCTTTCAATAAATTAAATCATCCTTTTTATATAGTAGAAAAAAAGTAGGTTCATTCAGTTTTGGGACGATCTATGTCTTTGCTGGGCTATCTTCTCCAATAATGTGTTCATGAAGTCACAGCACGCTTCGTCAGCTATCGGCCTAGGAAGCTGTTTCAGAAGATATTCAAAACCTGTAAAGGCCTGCTTGAAATGCGACTCAGACTCGGATTGTTCCCTACCCTTTATGAGATCTTGTTGTTGTTGCAAAAGGCTGTCAAACTTCTTCCATACCTCTTCGCTTTGTGATTGGCGTGCTGGACGTGAAGACGGTGTTGGAGCCTGTGTGAAAGATAAATGTGAAAGGAGATTGCAATGCATTTTGCTACAAGTCAATAGAAATGTGCTGGTTAATGAGAGCAAATCCAAAGGTGAAACTCTTACTGAGTGTAAGCAAACGGTTGTTGTTGTTGTAGCGATAAGGTTGCTCCCTGAAGGCTTTGGGGAGTGTTATCGATGTGATGGTCCTTTGCCGGATACAGATCCGGTACGCTCCGGTAACGCAGCTCCATTAAGGTGATAGCCCAACCATCTTGGGAAGGATTTATATGGGCCAATTAAACCTTCATGCCCACGAGTGCTTGGGGTCGCCAGAGCCTCGTCTGTTAGTGAAACGGGATTCGCCGCTCGAAGATGAGGTTGGAAATTGGGTTTGGATAAGCTTTATTTTGCGCTGGCAACCTGAAAAGTTTGCGCTACACAACCCCTTGAATCTGGATTTTTAGTCGCCTCTTACTACAGGCATACCTACCGCGGGCACATTCATATGTTATAGAATGGCTTGTGGGGGATAAACTAGAGGCCGCCAACACTCATAATTGAACGTATAGTTTTGTTCTTTTTTCGAGGAGCCCAAATTGTGGATTCCCTCAACAAAAACATATTGTACTAAACATAAACTTACATAATCATATTGGGGACTAGGGGCATCAGGTGTTCCGGCTTCGGCATCAGTGGTTGACGTAAACGTTCTGGAAATTAACATAATTAAATATGTATATAAATTTAAAATTCATATTGCTTACTTTCTTTTTTGCGAAACATTTGGCAAAAACGACATTTCAGCAGCGAACTCCCAATCTACGCTTTCGCTTATTGATGGTTCACTTAGCGGTTCTCCCCCATCACTCCCGCTTTTAGCTTTCCGAGCCACCTTTTCCCTATATCTGTAGCTCTCCCTCAAACTGATCCAAGCTGCTTTGCATTCTTCACCTACAAATTTTAGTCGTCTGTTAATGGATATTACCTAGAAAAGCTTTATTCACTTACCAGGCTTTGATAAAACGATACCAATTTGCTCCCAAGACTGCTCCACTGCGTTTTTGTTGGAATGTAAGGGGTCGCCGATATTCCAGATACGTGGTCTAGCCTTTACCTCCTTAATCAGACTTAAATTTTCTTCTGAAGAAAAGTTAAATGCACGCTTTTGGCGCTTTTGCTGGCTGGGGCGTATATTTTCCATATTTAAATGTTTTAGTATTAGATATTCAAATGAAACAATAATATATTTAAACGTCCTGCAGTAACTGTCACTTTTCTTGAAGAAATAAATGCAGTCATTTTTTTCTTGCCAAAACAGAGTTGTCATGGCGTCTGTTTCTTAAAAAAACTTTAGAAAATAGTAGTAAAAAATGTATGAAATTACTTTAGAACTGCGTACTGCGTAAGAAATTTAGCCAAACGAAATTTTTCTTGAGCTTTTCTTATCTGTCATTTTATATGGATTTTTTCCTTTTCTTTTGAACTGCGTACAGCCCTTTATGCAAAAAAATTGCACAGCATATCTTATAAAATCACATAACACATTTAGGCATGTCAAATCGCATCAACCAAACGAAAAAGGCATGTCAAATCGTATCAAACAAACACAATTTCACACCATGCAAGCATTACACATTACAATTCATATGAGAAATGGAAAATAAATCACTAATATCATTAAATCATGCACCAGGACATCATATCGCATAACTTTATGTCATCACAATGCATATCATCATGAAGATAAATTTTTCGGCTTCACACAACATTATGTAGGCTCCATTTTTCAACATCAACCAATAAAATTACGGTAATATTAAGAACATGCTTCTTATCAAATCATATCAGAGAATCCAAGCCCATTCATATATCAGAGCAAGTCATATAACACTATCAGAAATCATTCACACCATATCTTAAGCAAGCAGCACATTTTATCGTATAGAATCAATCTAAATAAGCCAAAATTATATACTATACCAAGGATATCATATCGTATGACTTCATATTATGGTTTATCATATCGAATAAAATTACATAATTAGTTATTCATTTTTTCTTTAATTGACGCATAAACACCTAGCCGATTTAGCTGACCTTGACCTTAGCTCTCTCTGCTGGTTCAACAAAGCAATGATGACATGATATGAAACTTCTCGCTCTCTGAGAGCGCGTGAAAATGTGCATTTTTTATAACATTGACCATAGATGCCATCATCCTCAAAATCGAATTTGGGCATTTCGGAATAACTTTGGGGTATTTTACATGGTAAAGGTTTAATTTATGATTTTCACCGAAAACTTACTCAAGATTGTCAAATGGGATATCAAAAAAATCGAATTTTTTCAGGATCACAAATACAAAAAAAAGCTTATTTTACCCGTTAAAAATTTTTCCGTGACAACAGGTGAAATTTAATTTTTTGATAGCTAAGATAAAATGTACTTATCTCTTTTCGTGCGTTAATATAACAGCTCATTTAATTTTGTTATTTCTTGTACCTTTTTTACAAATTTTTGATCCGCTTATGTAGTTGAATACACTTGAAATGAAAAATAATGAAAACGCACCGATTTTCTTGGAATTTTTTTTGCGCGTTTTACGCAACTCTGATCTTCAGGACCCATTCTTGGAAACGAATGAAGTTTGTTTACAATCGAATGAACCAATGTTTACAATTGAATGAACTTTAAGACCCATTCCTGGAAACGAATTGAGAGAGAATGAATGTTTCGTATCATGTCATCATTGCAACAAAGTGAAAGGAAAAACTTAATTTGAGTATAGCCCTTTAACATTGTAATATCAAAGAGCATACACAACACGAGGCGTCAGTTTGTATGTTTCATATCAAACACTCGCCACAAAAGATTGGGGTTACTGACAGTTGCTTCCCACTTTTCGTTTTAATTTTCGCCGCATGTCAAAATACTAGAGCAGTGTTGCCAGAACTTCTTTGCAGAAAAAAGGCTATAAAGACAAAAAATAAAAGCTAAAAGAAGCGAAGTAAAATTTTTTAAAGCTAAATATAAATATAAATAAATGTAGGGCGCGATAACCTCCGAACAGATTTTAGGCGGAGCTTCTCTTCCAATTTGCGTCGTGCTCCTTTTTAATTTTCCCTACAAATTGGCGAGACTTGACCTACTATTATTATGCCGACTCCGAACGGCATCTGCAAGGCAGATGAGTTTTCACTGAGAGCTTTTCATGGCAGAAAAACACTCGGAGTGTTTGCCAAACACATCCGAGGGGCGACCCCGCTTAGAAAAAATGACTTCTAATTGAAAAACCTTATTTCCACAATTTTGATGTAGCTTTGTCCGAGGCGTGAGCCCAGGACTTCGGTGTGATAGGTGGAGCACGCTACCATCACACCACGGTGGCCGCCACTAAGAATAAAAGCTAAAAGTAAAATGCAACTTGCCCATATACATAAATAAGACCCAAAATATTTCAATATCACAGTGCTATTCATCATCTGATGTATGCGAATTAATGAGATAATTTCTCATAACAAAGGTGTGTCAGCATACAAATTGTGGCATAACAAAATCGTGGCAATATTTCTTACAGAATAAGAAAAGGGGTACAAAGTCAGCCATTTTGCAGTGTGACAGGTTACCTAGTTCAAGTAGATTCGCTTGAATGCACTAAATGTAAAATTTTGTTTTCGCTGGCCATCTTATTGGCTCTATCAATGGCAAGCTTTACAAAATTACCAAGAGGCACATGTGATTTTGAAATAAATTTTTAATTTAATCGATCGAAACATCTAACCACCAAAACTTCATCAACTATCTACAAAATTTGTTTTTTGTAAAATCCGACATTACTCCTTTATATGCGGGAATTGACTTTGTTCTGCTACAATTAAATGATTGAACGATTTTTGAATCTGTGCAGTACAAAAATATCAAAATCGTGGCTACTTGCTTAAAAAGCACCAAAATTGACAAAAAGGTACCAGCGCACCAAACAAGGTCCGAAGTGGCAACTGTGGTTTTCGCCGTGTTTTTGCGAACAGCCTTAAAAAGAAATGTCAGTAACCACAATCTAAATCAGCGAGTAGTTTGGGTTCGAAGCAAACATGTTAAGTGATGTCTCTTGTTGATTTATGCTCTTTGATAATAGCTAGACACAACACATCATATCACATAAACTCACTTAAACATATCACATCGGTTCATCAACAAATCGTAAAGATAATTTTAAATGAGTACTCAATTAGTATTACGTTTTGAAATCTTTTTTTTTAACAATCTCGCGCTTCCTTCAACTTACCATCTGCTTCACTTCTGCTAGTAACTGTTGCCGGTATGACATCGCATATATAAAATAAAAGTAATATCAAAACAAACATGCTAATGAACAATCCAAACGCCCGGTTGAACTTGAGAAATGTAAATATAAGCATAATTATCTCAGAGTTTACAACGTGAATTAACTCTCCTACCTCTATGAAATAAATTTGTTGCACGTTTTTGTTTTGTTTGTGTTCACGTCTTAGCAACAACAAATGTATTGATTCATATCATATGTGTTGATTTACTCGGCGCCATAAATCATTCTCTTCACTGTCGAAAAACAAAAATCAACTCTTCTCCCATTCAGAATATGCTATTAAAATGAAGAAGACTCAGTAGTGAGTAATGCATAACGGAATGATACAAGGTTGCAGCATGGTGACATACCTACAAACATAAATAAAAATTCCATGTACTTTGTTTTTGAAAATTCGATGGACAAATGTCAAAATCGTACGACACCGTAAGTTGATGTATCAAATCAAATAAAAAAAGGGTATAATCAGCTGTTCCATGCTGCCACCTTGTATCGTTGCGCCATGGAGTAATGTAAGCCAAAAATCAAAGAATTTTTGTTTTATATTAATCATTGATCACTTGTAGCGTTATTGGTTTGCATTTGTTTATTTTTGGTAGTTATTTAATTTAATTATTGGTGATTGATTTCACGAAAAAATTTTTTATGCGATTTATGCCATATGCCCTGTAGTATACTAAAGTATAAAATTTATAAATTTTTAAATACAAGTTATATAATAGGCTTAACAAATATTATTTTGAAAGCACGACTCTTTCGCTGCAATGCAGCCTGATGACTAAGTCTTGATAGGTAAGATTTTATTAAAAATGCGAAATTGGTGAGAGAGGTTAGAGTATTAATGCTGTGATGGAGTCTAAGCCGTTAAAGATTTTGTTAATGTAAATTTGAGAATTTAATTACGAATATAATTTGAAAAGAAGGATGAATTAAAAATTAACAGCAGAGTCAGACTTAGGAGGAGAGGTTAATATCAAATTAGTGTATTTATAATATGATTAAGACTAAAGTATGGATAAACATTAAGATAATGATTGAGTAATGACTCACACAAAAATGAACTGTGAATTGAAAAGAGAGCCATATTTAGGAATACGTCTTTAATTCATATAGGTAATCTAAATAGGTTTACTGGGCTTAAGATCAAAGTAAGGACTAGTATCAAAGTTAAGACTATTACTGATATTTAAATTATGGATGAGATAACCTGAAAATTAGCAATAGAGTTAGATCAAGGAGTAGAAATATAACTCAAATTAGTTTTAAAATATTAAGATTAAAACTAATATCAAATTATGGATTATAATTAAGATTAAGCTTGAGGTTAACTTGAACCAAAAACTAACAATGGAGCTACATTTGAGAATTAAAATTAAATCCAACTAATCACTAAAAGTATTTGTGCTAAGGTTAAAACTATAGTGAAGAATTAAGATAAGATTATGACTAAGAATTAAATTAAACAAGATTGACTGAAAATTATTAATGAAGCCAGATAACCTTAATTCAAATTAGTTTTAAAAAGATTCAGTTTAGAATTGAGATCAAAACAAGAATTACGATTAAAACTAAGATTAAGATACAATCAAAGAGTAAGATTCAAATAATTATAAAGATAAAGATTATAGTTAGTCTGAGAAATGAGACTCAGATTAAACTTCAGGTTTGGTCTAAAATTAAAAACAATATCAATGGCAGGAACTGGGAATTGGTTACGCTAAAGATTTTATAAGAACTTTGTGAGAAATTAATTAAATTTATAAAAAAAATAAATTTTAAATTTAATATAATATTAAGGATAAATTTAAGATTAGCAGTAAAATTCGTTTCGTTTTCCTAACTCTCCGGCATCGTCGAAAGTTGATGTAACTGCAATGGCACGAATTTCCATAGTTCTCTTGTTAAATTTGGTTTGGAGGCCTTGTGCCATTGTAAGTCCATTTCATTCTGCATATTTCCCAGTTATTTCAAAGCAAACCTTGATCTTTAGAACCCATATTTGTGAGAAAAGCAAGAGAACAGAGATTAGCGGGGCAAATAGTCGTCTTTTCGATGTTTACTAAATATTTCCATCTTCAACTCAGCACTCATACACTGCTTCGATGATAGCCGACGTTCACGCTATTACTAATATTGCCACAGTTTCAATTTTGGTTATCCCTGCTTTACTGAATATCTGCCGATGCACTCATACGACATGTAGTTGAGCGCTGAATAGTTTTCCATAGCTCTACGAAGCTTTTGAGCGCACCAGCAAAATTAAGTACGAACCTTCGTAATGTTTATAAAATGAACTTCGTCCACTTTCATAAATTTACGGAGAGCTCTTTCGCTTTCACCAAGGCAACGACAGCAATGTCATCATTTCAGCTTTCGCATGCTCTCTGACAGATGTTGGACTGAGAGAGATCGTAATCGAGTGTAGTACTTAATTACGATCTCTCCCTGGCCAATACTTATACCAAGGATTTCGGTGCGGAATGCATGCGACCATGGTCACATTGGAGACATATCTAAAACATCTTCCATTCTGTGGTTCATGGCACTTGCAATGCAACCCCACATTCGAGTTACAACTTATCTGCATTGGGATGTAAGCAACAAAGAAGCTCATAAAGGACCTATCTCAATTAGCAGTTCGAAGCAAGCACATGGGATTCCGTGATACCAGCATACAACCTTTGTACATACTTTTGCAGTTAAAGCTACTCCCGGTTGATTATCTTCTTCCTTTGCACTTGCTTCCTAAGATGTGGAGAGGCTAAATAACCATTATATATACGGCGATTAAAAGCATCCAATGCACGTTATTTCAATACTCATACATCATAAGCATTAACATTTCAAAAACCCAGGTACCTAATTGGTGAGTACTCTGCACATTCACCGAACACATGCAATCAATGTTCACGGAAACCCTCTGTTTTGCTTAGATTCCTTTCATAGAGAGCCCTGAAAAGGCCATTATTATATGTTAGCAGGAAAACCAGACTTAACTTAAATACGAAGTCCGAAATTTCTCAAAACATCCCGAGTGCACTCGTACGATCTGCCCTAATCTTCAGCCACGATCTGCTAATTCAAAAGTTAGATCTCTTACTTTACAAAAAACATATAAACGCGATTGCCACCAAAGTGTTGAGCTAGAAAATGAGCTTTGTCTTGTGCATACAGCTGTCTAATTTGAGATACAAACTGGAGTAAGGCATTCAGTTACACAGCGAGGAAAATATTTTTAATGTTGAAGAGCTGAGTGAAATGTTAACTAGGCAAAATTTTGGGCCGGTGAGTTTTTAGCATTAAAAAATGTTTCTTTTATCCTCCTCAGCATTTCGACAGATTCTGCATCTTCCTCAGGAAGAATTCTTTGCTACCCCTCTCGTCAAATTTTCAACGCTTTGCTTGCAGTAGAATAAAACCAGTTAACATTGTCAAAGTCTTCTTTGAAGCCCACTTAGCTTTTCATTCTTTGTTGTATTCGCAAACCTTCAAATTTTAGTATTTTTCTTGTTCTCCGTCTAATAATCGTGCATTCGAGAAACACGCTGTATGATATTTTATAGTTAAACATTGGCCAAAGCAATGGCAGACTCGTTGTATTTAGTTTCTTCGGTCTTCGCCTTCTCTTTATTTGAATCTTCCTGAGGAAGGTGAAACATTTGCCGAAACGCGTGCGAGATTATATTAAATCAAATTATTTCCTTAAACCCCACCAATAAAAAACTTGAATGAAAACATAAAAATAACTTACTTTATGTTTCTCTATGAAACAATTCTTATCATTCATAGATATCTAGAAATTGATAACTAAAGCTGGCTATCCCCCCTCCGTCAATATAATTGTACATCGCAAGGCGTAGGATTTTGAAGATTTTCAAATTGAAGAGGAAATGAAAAATAACACTTGCCTGTGGTTATCAAATATTTTTTTTAGATTGATTTTTGTCCAGTTAACCATTATTTTTATTTATTTAGATTTTAAATACTTATTTCCTCAAAATCGAGAACCAATAAATAGTTGTCGTTTTCTAATCAAGAACGATTCTAAAAATTTTATTTCAATTTGTGAGAAGTGAATAAATTAATCTAATCTTACATATATATGCATGTATATAATAATAATATAGTTGAAAAACATTGGGTGCGATATGCCAGATTAACATACCCTGCAGTGAAACCAACTAGTTGTAAACTACCTCATAGCTCGTACGCATCCTTGGCCAACTATGTAGTCAGCTAAGAGTATTTTTTCCTTATAAGCAAATTTTGTTTTTAACATGGCGATATCCTAGCGAGATGTCGCATATGAGATTTCGAATGAAATATATCAAGCCAAAACGAATTCAAATGTGACAAAAAAAAATTATTGTTAAATTAGGGTAAGTGAAAAAAATATTTAAAAGCGGGAGAGGTTCGAGCCGTGGTCGTTTCGGGACTAGTTTGATAGCAGTCAAACAATTATAGTTGTATTGTATTACTTTTTTCGTCTTGTTTGTTGTTACACTGCAGGCTTTATTTTGAGGGAGTCGATTATAAAGTACGCTTGCCACTGCTAGCTTATACATATATATCACGTCTTAAGAAGAATGAAGAAATCACCTTTGCATACCGTGGCGTATGAGTAACATTTGGTTGTGTTTTTAATTGAATTTGAAATTTGAATTAGAGCAGCTGAATTAGTAGTCTAGCTCAGACTCCATAAGTTAGTATTAGATGGTATCTGATTTGCTATGATCAATGTGATTTTATGTGCCTTGAGGTGATATGACATGGGGGTGACATTGCTTGCCCGACCGTGAAATTATTAAATAATTTAGTATTGGTTAGTGCCATGAGTTTCTTATACGATATATATCAATAATTTTGTTACTTGATACAAGAGATGAACAAAAAGTCGATGTCAATGATTTTTTCGCAGTGAGTGGCAAATCGCTGTTTTCTATGGTGATTGGAATTGTTGTTGCTGTATTAACAATAAAGACACTCCCGAAGCTTTTGGGGAGAGTTATCGATGTTGATGGTCCAGCACCATTAAAGTACTAGACCGACCACCTTGGATACGATTAATATGACCAGATTAAACCTTCTAGGTCATAACGTACCCCTCCTCCTACCCTAATTGCATGAGGAACTTAGGGTTGCCAAAGCCTCGTCTGCTAAATATGTGTATGATACATTCATATTTATAAAAGGATTACCCTCGCGTAGGTGAGGTTGACAATAGGGTTGCGGAAGCTTTGAAGCTACAAATCTTTTTATTGCGCTTATCAACCCCTTGAATCCCACAATGACAACGCAGAATATGAGTTGGCTTTCGTTGAAAACACTTTTTTTGCGCTTTATTAACATGAGAGTCAAATCGCCGATATTAATCATTTGAAGCATACAGTACACTACCAGATACTGATAATTTTTACTCGGTACCTTAGAAACGATATTGTTAAAGATAGAATATCCAAAACCTGGTATCGCATCGAGTTAGAGTAGCAAACTGGCTTAACCGGAATATCAATATTGATATCTTTTAATATTTCCAAAATAGCTTTCTTCTAGAGTGAAATAAATCTTTATTGTTGGAAAGCTCAAACATCTAAGAGCTCAATCCAGAGAAAACTGGTAAGCATAGTGAGTACACATGCTCATTGGGCTGTTATCATATTTACTAGGCCGCTGGAGCTACTGTAAATATTGGAAGTGCTGTCGACATTTATGAAGGTTACAAATAATGCATGCAAAGCCTTCCAGCTCTTGCAGTCCCGCCCAGTGCGCTGCATAGTACGGTCCTTGGCTGCTTTAGTTTTTCTGCAAATTTCACGCCCGTTTACTCAACAGCAGTCCCACCTTAGGCGTAATATTCGACATCATTCTCTCTCAACTATTCCGTCTGGTCAGTTCCCTCTCCCGATTTTTCAGGCGTAAAAGAATGTGATCGATAATAAAAAAAAAACAATGTAATATTGCGTGGCTTTTCAGGAGCAAAGCGATCTATGACTGTGAGTTCTCAAAAATTTCGATCCCTGATAGCGAATCTACCACAGACACAGCGCACCTCTCAGCAAAGCAACATGCTTCGATAATATGATTCAAAGAGTTCGTTATTTGCACTTTTATATCCTGCTAGATGTCGCTGTAAAATATGGCGCTTTATTCTCTAGAAAAAATGTTCCACTCAAGGAAAAAATGTTGGACTTCAAATTCCAAAAATTCTTGCTTAAGATTACCTGGCGATATACGAAATGGCTCAATTTGAAGGTAATGATACTCTTTTCAATGGAAAATATTTTATTAGGGGAACACATAAACTCACGATAGAGCTGAGAAGAATCAACAGTGTGATATTATTTTTAGAAGAGAAAAGCCCAATAGTTGGCTTTGTAAATGCTCTCACTCACATCTTACTGCTACATCTAGCACATACCATCATTGATTCATAAAGTACAGTTAAGGTTGGAGCGAATGCGTTTGCATAGCCGCCTAGAAAACATTTAAGAGCAACATCTAGTGTTAGGTAGTCGCCGTTACAGTAGATGCAGTTACCATCACAGTCAGTCAGTCACGGCGATTTCTTCGAAGCAATCGCCTTAATTTACAGCTGCTTTTCCGTCGCTGAAACAAAATCACATTTACGCTTTCTCTAATACAAACTATTCAGTCGATTTGAAAATAATCAACATTAAAAAATTCTTTACAACAATCAATGACTAATTGATACTTAGTCCTTGCATATGATTTATGTTTTCAGTTACAAGAATCATGATGCAATTTTTTTCATAGAATTTTGATATCATCCATTTAAAATATGCTTCACATCATAGTCTCATTGTAATCGCATGACTTGAAAATCAATAAGGATCATATATGTGACAGATTAAATAAAATCAATAGTAACTAGATAGGACACTCCCAGTACCCTAGACCCTTCGCTAAGCGAAGCACGGTAAAAAATTAACTATTATAAAAATTGTTTAAAAGTATAATTGCACGTAAAATTAGTGGATAATTTTAAAAACTGTGTAAATATGAATACAGATTGATATAAGACGTAACTTTTCTTTGATGCACTTTTAAAAATATTAATTAACAAGTAAGGAAGGCTAAGTTCGGGTGTAACCGAACATTACTTACTCAGTTGACAGCTTTTGAGACAAAATAAGGGAAAATCACCATTTAGCAAAATGAACCTAAGGTAACCCTGGAATGTGTTTGTATGAAATGTGTATTAAATGAAAGGTGTTAATGATTATTTAAAACGTAGTGGGCCTTAGTTCTATAGGTGGACGCCTTTTCGAGATATCGGAATAAGGGTGGACCAGGGGTGACTCTAGAATGTGTTTGTTCGATATGGGTATCAAATGAAAAGTGTTAATGAGTATTTTAAAAGGGAGTGGGCCTTAGTTCTATAGGTGGACGCCTTTTCGAGATATCGCCATAAAGGTGGGCCGGAGGTGACACTAGAATGTGTTTGTACGATATGGGCAACAAATTAAAGGTATTAATGAGGGTTTTAAAAGGGAGTGGCCCTTAGTTGTATATGTGAAGGCATTTTCGAGATATCGACCAAAATGTGTACCAGGGTGACCCGTGATATCATCTGTCGGGTACCGCTAATTTATTTATATATGTAATACCACGAACAGTATTCCTGCCAAGATTCCAAGGGCTTTTGATTTCGCCCTGCAGAACTTTTTCATTTTCTTCTACTTAATATGGTAGGTGTCACACACATTTTACAAAGGTTTTTCTAAAGTTATATTTTGCGTCAATAAACCAATCCAATTACCATGTTTCATCTCTTTTTTCATATTTGGTACAGAATTATGGCATTTTTTTCATTTTTTGTAATTTTCGATATCGGAAAAGTGGGCGTGGTCATAGTCGGATTTCGGCCATATTTTATACTAAGATAAAGTGATTTCAGATAAGTACGTGAACTAAGTTTGGTTAAGATATATCGTTTTTTGCGCAAGTTATCGTGTTAACGGCCGAGCGAAAGGACAGACGGTCGACTGTGTATAAAAACTGGGCGTGGCTTCAACCGATTTCGCCCATTTTTACACAAAACAGTTATCGTCATAGAATCTATGCCCTACCAAATTTCACAAAGATTGGTAAATTTTTTTTCGACTTATGGCATTAAAATTATTCTATTCGAATTAAATGAAAAAGGGCGGAGTTTCGCCCATTTTGAAATTTTCTTTTATGTTTGTATTCATTACTGGAGTCGAATGTTGACATAATTTACTTTTATACTGTAAAGATATTAAATTTTTTGTGGGCGTGTTCGTCATCCGATTTGGCTAATTTTTATTTAGCATGTAGCGTCATGTAGTGCCAGCCAACTAAAAACTAAAATAAAACTAAAAACTAAAATAGCTGGCATCACCCCCACATGCAACCATGCATGTATGTACTTGGTGTTACTGGGTGAGAGAGTCGAATGACGGAGAGAATTCTGATTGGCTGAATCTTCCGTTACTCGACTCTATCACGCCACTGCATCATGCGATTTTACCGCTATGCACTTTTGGCATAGCGGCAGGGCTGCTTTGAAGCGTCAGCAGTTTTGAGTTTTTGGGCAGAGTTTGAAGTGAACCGGCTGCCGCAATACACGCGAGAAAGAACGGCGTAGTTAATAAAACTAAGAATAAAATAACTAAGGACTAGGTTTATTAAAACTAAACATTTATTTTGCAAATAAAACTTAAAGCAACTTAACAAACAAACATAAGAGAACTTTAATAAAAAAGTAACTAAAATTAAAGCAAGTGCGGTGTTTATTTATTTTGCGTGTGTGGGCGCGCGAGGGGCTGTATGCCCAAAATTAAGTGGCATCGAAATGCCACTTTACATGGCGACCGTGACATGCGTTCGCAACGAAAGAATTTTTTTTGTTAGAATAATGCGATTCTTTTCCATGTTTTAACTCGGAAAAAATAAAAACGGTTGTGTAAGAAAATCGCCAAAACTTTTTATTTCAAAGTGCAGCATATTTTAATATACATACTAATTTTCTACGCTTCGCGTTAATAACCGAATGACGGTGCCGAAAATCCACGAAACGGGATATCAGAAGACAGTAGCAGTGAAAATTATTGTGCCTAACGTAGTACAGTCCCATAGGGAGTTGATACCGTTTAATACCAAAAAGTAGGCGTGGAAAAACGTAAATTGATTGCGAATCGCAGAAACAAAAGATTTCCAAAAATAATTTTTGCCATAAAAATATGTTGAACGTTTTTTTAAATATCAACATTATCACAGTGATGGTTTCTCACCGAATAAAAGTGAAGGTGGTGAGAGTTTGCTACGTTAATATGGGAAAAATGACGTTTCAATTCCTAAGTTGCGGCGTCGATGGAAAAATTTCGCAAAGGAAAAAAATTGGAAATTGCGGTGTCGTTTTAGAGCTCCGAAATTACGGTGCGACATTGTACATACATAATACAGTTTAAACGAACTCAAGTGTTAAAAAGGAAAATCTTCAAAAAATACAAAACCTACAAAAAAAAATTTGTAAACTACACAATTACACAAAATATGCTTAAATCAACAAAATATACAAAGATATGGGTGAACTGAACTAAAACTACAAAAATAATCCCAAAAAAAAAACATATATGTATATATACTATATATAAAATCTACAAAAAAGTACAAAATCTAGAAATTGAAAAAACTGGAAATAATACAAAAAAATCAAAAACTGAAAAATTAAAGCAAAAAAAAAAAAAAAAATTTTCAAAATTACACAATCACACAAAAAAAAAAAAAAACAAAACAGATTTCAAAGCGAAGAAACTGAATTAATGGCAACAATAAACATTTACATTTAAAAGAAATCTACGAAACACATACATGGATTCTAAAATTTTTCAACAAAAAAAAAAATCATCCAAAATTCATCACTTGCCTGGAAACAAATGAAAATTACATAAAGGCAGATTATCATCACACTTCGAAAGGCGTGGAACACCCATTAGCCATACAATTAAAAGGTACCGGTGAAGATGTCAACCTGCAGATGAACCACGAAATATCAAGGGAAGGAGCAAAGTATGTATTTTATTTTCAAATACTTGTTTTAATCGTAAGCGCCATACAAAGGTTTATGTACTATTTTTATGTAGCCTAGAAATGCTGAAAATCAACCGATTGCGGTTTTCAAAAATTAAATAAATATAACTTTTTCCAAATATTTCTCAAATGCTTTCAAACCATTAATAGTATTTTTTGTAAACATTTACAAGTAACATTTCACAGTTTAAATACGTAGAAACATATCCCCTCAATACAAAAAAAAAAAAGTCTTAATACATTACATACACTAATACATATATAATGATATGCCATAAAATGAAATTTTTGCCTTTATATAACACATGAATTTAATATGAAAAAAAAATAAAAAAAATTTTCATTAACTACAATTTTAAACAAAGCGTTTCGTTTGCTGTAGAAATTATATATATACATGTTCTCGTGAAACAGTTTGGAGATTTTATTAATAGCGGTGCGTCCACAATATAATAGAAGATTGATAGAAAGCAGTGCGTCCGTGATACAAACTACGTTTTTCATACTTTCAATATAAAGCGATGTGGACGTAAACATCGCCGTATATTCGAAAAAAAATAAAATTTTGGTTAGGTTTGTGGAAACAAGTGCGGTTTTTTTATATTTTTTTCCAATAGTCCGAAAAAAAAATATACCAGCCTGTTTCGGTTTTTACAAAATAAATAAAACCGGAACACGCTTGTCTATTTCCTTTTGCAAAGCCCATTCTGGGGGGCGAGAAACCACAGACCAAGTGTCCTTCTTAGGACAGCCTGTCCATTGGTTAGCTAGCGGGGCTAACCTAGTGGGGGACAGTCGGTAAGTCCGACTAAGTTCGGCACGGAAGGGGGGTAGGCATTTCTCTAGCCTATAATTTAGAGAAAATCCGCAGACCGGATGTTCCTTTGTTTTCAAAAAAAAAACAAATTATATAATTTTCTTAACCAGACTTACCATTTTATAAAATTCATACCAAACGCGACAAATATTAACAGGATTTTCAAATAATACTCGGATTTACAAAATTCTTACCTGATTTACAAAAATTTTTTTTCTTTCTTTTAATTTAATTTAATTTTAAAATAATTTTCAATAAAATTACCCTGTTTCAAACACATGTCCGATTCTGAGGGCAATTCCAGCGATAAATCAAGCCCTAAAGGAAGGTGTTCACTAGCTCGTCAAGAAGATTTTTTAGGATTTAATGACTCAGATATCGCAGAAAATAATACTTCAAATTTTCAGTCAGTAACTAATATTATAAACACTCAGCCTTCAGCAAATTCGTCTAATAATTCAGACAACCTACTAACTAGCACTTTCAATTTTCAGTCAGGAACTGACTTTTCCAATTCTCACTCTACTTCAAATTCTTCTAATTTGCCTTCAACAAATAATTCTTCAGATTTACAATCGAATAACAATATTTCAATCATGGCAACCTCAGAACAGAAAAAGGTGTTCATTACCAGTTGCGCCTCAATTATTAGGGACAACTACAGCGGCGATCCACTGGCATTAGAATCTTTTATCGACAAAATAAAATTAATTGAAGTCTTCTCAGATGAAAATTTAAATAGTACTTTTATTGCATTTTTGAAATCCAAACTTGAGGGAAAAGCACGCGAAGCATTACCAACCGTAATAAATTCAGTCGATGACATAAAGACTGCCTTGAGAAATAGAATAAAACCCGACAACTCGAAAGTTGTTTCTGGTAAAATCGCGTCTTTACATGTCATCAATAATAACTACTCAGACTTTGCTAAGCGCGTTGAAGAACTATCCGACGCATTGGAACGTTCTTTGATTATTGAAGGTATGACACAAGCCAAGGCACATGAAATGGCCGTAGAGCAAACAGTGAATGTGTGCAGGTTGAACACTCGTTCAGAATTGGTCAAATCCATCCTGGCTTCAACTACCTTCAGTGATTCAAAAGACGTAGTTGCAAAAATGATAGTCGAACGTAATAATGAGGTAAAAGAGAGACAAGTACTAGCATTCCGTACTCGTGGTAATTGGCAAAATAGTTTTCGAGGAAATTATAGAGGTAATAATTTCAATAATAGATACAACAATCCAAATGCGAGATTCAACAATAAAAATAGAAATAATTACAACAATAATAATTACGGGTACAATAATTCTAATAGAGGTAATAATGACAGATATAGCACTAATAGAAACAATCAGCCTAGTAGTAGTAACGATCTGGCTAATAATAATAGACGTTCAAATTCACGAAGTAATGCCAATGTACGCGCTTTAAACGTGAACGACCCTCAGGAGCGAACACTGGGGGATCGGAACCACGATTTAGACAATTAAGCGAATCTTCTTCAAAAATATTAAAATCCATCTACTGCTTGAACCTTTATTATTCAGATTTTATTGAACTTCAATGTAGCGATTCCTACAAACCATGTACTTTTCTAGTAGATTCTCAAGCAGATATTTCTTTAATCAAAATTTCAAGTTTATCTCAAAATTGTAACTTTAATACTAACGAAATAACAAACATAACAGGCGTAACGCCTGAAACAATTTCAACTTTAGGAACCTTAAAAACCAACTTAATTGCATATAAATCCTTAATACCGCATACTTTACATGTAGTTAACGACGATTTCAATATACCTTCAGACGGAATACTCGGCAAAGACTTTTTAAAATTTAATAAATGCATTATTAATTACGCAAGCGATAGTATAACCATTAATACCGGATTAGATAACGCAAATATACCAATTTTACACGGCACAAGTAACGATTCTTTAGTTATTCCTCCGAGATGTGAAGTTTATCGGTTATTTAAATTACCAAAATGCGATAATCCTGTTTTTGTAGACTCGCAAGAAATCTGTAATGGTGTTTTTTTACGGCAAAGTGCATTGTTGACACAAATAATCCAGTTATAAAAATTTTAAATATTACTGACGAAGTAAAACATGTCAACAATTGCAATATCGTAACGGAAGATATCACCAACTACAATGTCTACAAAATCAATGAAACTTCAAAAGATCAAAAACGCTTAGAGGAATTAACGAAAATTTTGAAAAATCAAATGCCGGGTTATGCTCAAAAACAATTACTAGATTTATGCTTAAAATATGCCGATGTATTCGCTTTAAAAACTGATCGTATGACTTTAAATAACTTTTACGAACAAAAGCTACGTTTAACTGATAAAAATCCAGTCTATATAAAAAATTATCGTTTACCATATACACAACGTGAAGAAATTAATAAACAAGTCGAAAATTTAATGCGAAATGATTTAATAGAACCCAGCTTTTCTAATTATAACAGCCCTTTAATCTTGGTGCCGAAAAAGGATCCTACAGGCCAAAAGTCTTACCGTATGTGCGTTGATTTCAGAGCAGTCAACAAAAAGCTTATCGCAGACAAATTTCCGTTGGCACGCGTAGACGACATACTCGACAATCTTGGCAGAGCCAAATATTTTTCGACTTTAGATCTTTTTTCTGGTTTTCACCAAATACCACTTCATGTTAATTCTAGAGACGTTACATCTTTCAGTACAGATCGAGGAGCTTTTCGTTGGAAAGTTTTACCTTTCGGTTTAAATATAGCACCAAACTCTTTTTCACGTATGATGTCATTAGCATTTTCAGGCATTTCGCCAAATCAAGCTTTTATGTACATTGACGATGTTATCGTCATCGGATGTAGCGAGACACATCACCTCAAAAATTTAGAAAAAGTTTTCGAAACTTGTAGAAAATTCAATTTAAAGTTAAATCCCAACAAATGCAATTTCCTTCGTTCTGAAGTAACTTTTTTAGGCCATAAATGCACCTCCAAAGGCCTGCTGCCAGATGACTCAAAAATAGACGCAATTAAAAAATACACTAAGCCTAAAGACAAGGACGCT
Organism: Eurosta solidaginis; assembly: GCF_040869045.1. NCBI lineage: Eukaryota > Metazoa > Arthropoda > Insecta > Diptera > Tephritidae > Eurosta > Eurosta solidaginis. The sequence goes on from NC_090322.1 coordinate 243,000,511, forward strand.
GTTAGGCGGTTCGTTGCATTTGCAAATTATTATAGGCGTTTTATACCTAACTTTGCGTCACTGGCAGCCCCTTTAAATCGTCTAAATCGGAAAAAAGTTGAATTTGTTTGGGATGATGCTTGCGAAAATGCTTTCGAAAAATTAAGATTATCATTAATGTCTCCTCAATTATTACAATACCCTGATTTTTCAAAAGAATTTATTATCACTGTAGATGCATCTAAGAGTGGTTGTGGCGCTATATTAAGCCAAAAGCATGGAGATAATGACTTACCGATTTGCTTTGCATCAAAATCTTTCAATAAAGCCGAACAGAAAAAGGCAATCATAGAATTAGAACTTTTAGCAATACATTTTGCTATAAAACATTTTCGGCCGTATGTCTACGGTACACATTTCACGGTAAAATCAGACCATAGACCATTAGTTTATCTATTCAATATGAAAGATCCTTCCTCGAAACTCTCTAGAATCAGATTAGATTTATCAGAGTACAATTTTACAATTGAATATATTAAAGGAAAATCGAATGTTGTGGCTGATGCTCTTTCGCGTATAAGTATAGACGAGATTAAAGATTCGACAAAACACGTTTTAGCCGTTAAAACGCGATCACAAATTAAACAACAAGAATTACAAAATGAAAAAATAAGTTTAAATGATACGACCTCTAACGATAATAAAGTACAAGTTTATGATAAATTTTCATACGATTTTTCAAAAAAGATACCGCGAGTAAAATCAACAATACAATATAATAAACATAAGGAGATTTCCAATTTACAAATTTATGCGCATTTAAAACATAAAAAATATAATTTACTTAATATCGTGACTGCTAACGAAATAACGAACTTAGATGAGTTACTTTCGAGGCTGGAAAAAGCAGCCGACAATCACAATATTAAACAATTAGAATGGCCAAAAAATGATATATTTTTCAATAATTTTTCAATTACGAATTTTAAAATCCGCGGAAATGAAATTTTAAAATCATTACAAATAATATTGACGGACCCTGTAGAGACCGTAACAGACAATGAACAGAAACAAAAACTTATGACAATTTATCACGAAGATCCACTGTTAGGAGGCCATTGCGGAACAAAAAGGTTATATGCCAAATTAAGAACTAAATATTACTGGAAAAACATGACACGTGATATAGCGAAATTTGTGAAAAATTGCAATAAATGTCTTTTAAATAAAGTGAGACCAAAAACAAAAGAAAATCTTGTCCTTACTCCAACACCCTGTAAACCATTTGACATAGTGATTATCGATACAATAGGTCCACTTCCAGAATCAAACTATGGTAACAAGTTCGCTGTTACTATGATTTGTGACTTTTCTAAATACCTGGTAACAGTAGCTGTACCAGATAAATCAGCAAAAACTATCGCATGTGCTATTTTTGAAACCTTTATACTAACATATGGTACAATGAGAGCCATTAGATCCGATTTAGGGACGGAATACAAAAATGAATTATACTCGGAATTAACAAAACTTTTAAAAATTAATCATGATTTCTCAACAGCTTATCACCACGAAACTGTTGGTACTGTTGAAAGAAACCATAGAGTCTTTAACGAATATTTACGAGCATATCTAGATGAAACGTATTCAGATTGGGATACGTATTTGAAGTATTTTACATTTTTACATAATACTACAAGTAGTTCGGTTTTTGATAATAAATTTACTCCTTTCGAATTAATATTTGGCAGAAAATCTACAATGCCACATGAATTACAAAAGGAACAAATCGATCCGATCTATAATGTAGAAAATTATACAAAAGAACTAAAATATAGAATGCAAAAATCTCATAAAATGGCAAGAAATTTGATTAGTAAACATAAAATTTAAAATAAAGAATTATACGATAAAACGGCTAAGCCTTTAGAAATTAAAATTAATGATAGGGTTTTAGTGGAAACAGAACCGAGAAATAAACATAGAAATATATATCAAGGTCCCTACATAATAAAGAATATCGATGGACCAAATGTAAAAATTTTTGATGAAATTAATAAAATTGAAAAAATTGTACAAAAAAATCGTATACAAAAAATTAATTAAATTGATAGCCGAAAATAATCTTTAAATATAAACCTACTTTAAGAACACGCCAATGAAGGCCAAACTAAACAAACTATTAATGTTAATTCTTAATACGGCCTAATGTACAAAATTCATATGTTAGATTGAAATACTTAATAAATATATATTTACTCAATTTAATAATAAGCATATAAATAGTAACGGTTCACTTCAAACTAAAAACATTATTTTTTACATATTTCATTTTCTTATAAATTTATATCTTAACCCTAGTAAAGCCTAAAGAAGAATGTGGCAAGACTGATCACCTTGCCAAATTCTTCTTTTCCAAAGGGGGATGATGTAGCGTCATGTAGTGCCAGCCAACTAAAAACTAAAATAAAACTAAAAACTAAAATAGCTGGCATCACCCCCACATGCAACCATGCATGTATGTACTTGGTGTTACTGGGTGAGAGAGTCGAATGACGGAGAGAATTCTGATTGGCTGAATCTTCCGTTACTCGACTCTATCACGCCACTGCATCATGCGATTTTACCGCTATGCACTTTTGGCATAGCGGCAGGGCTGCTTTGAAGCGTCAGCAGTTTTGAGTTTTTGGGCAGAGTTTGAAGTGAACCGGCTGCCGCAATACACGCGAGAAAGAACGGCGTAGTTAATAAAACTAAGAATAAAATAACTAAGGACTAGGTTTATTAAAACTAAACATTTATTTTGCAAATAAAACTTAAAGCAACTTAACAAACAAACATAAGAGAACTTTAATAAAAAAGTAACTAAAATTAAAGCAAGTGCGGTGTTTATTTATTTTGCGTGTGTGGGCGCGCGAGGGGCTGTATGCCCAAAATTAAGTGGCATCGAAATGCCACTTTACAAGCACATATATAGTAATAGGAGTAACGTGCCTACCAAATTTCATCATGATATCTTCAACGACTGTCAAATTACAGCTTGCAAAACTTTTAAATTACCTTCTTTTAATAGTGGGGGTGCCACGCCCATTGCCCAAAATTTTTCAAATTTTCTATTTTGCGTCATAAGGTCAACGCACCTACCAAGTTTCATCGCTTTATCCATCTTTGGTAATGAATTATCGCACTTTTTCTGTTTTTCGAAATTTTCGATATCGAAAAAGTGGGCGTGGTTGTAGTCCGATTTCGTTCATTTTAAATAGCGGTCTGAGATGAGCGCCCAGGAACCTACGTACCAAATTTCATCAAGATACCTCAAAATTTACTCAAGTTATCGTGTTTACAGACGGCCAGACGGACGGACGGACGGACATGGCTAAATGAATTTCTTTTTTCACCCAGATCATTTTGATATATAGAAGTCGATATCTATCTCGATTAGTTTATGCCGTTACGGCTTACCGTTATGCGAACAAAGTTAATATACTCTGTGAACTCTGCTCAGCTGGGTATAAAAATAAAATATTTGAATTCTTGTATCAAAAAGAAATAACTTTACTTGACGTGTGAGCAATTAATTAAGACTTTAAAATGTTCATAAAATATGAGGATAACAAAATAAAGCCTTGGTGATTATATTAGTTACTAGCCTTTTTGGTGCTGGAAGAACTCAAACAGAAGGTGATCAGTTAGGTTAAGAACCTGCAAAACTCAAGTACAATTTAGTATATGGTGCATACAGAAGAAAATTTGAAGAAAAGAGCAGTGTGATTGGTTTGGATCTACTGGGAAGTATTTCGGGACTTGAAAGATCTTTTCGGGACTTCTTGTGTACAATAATATGGATAAGTTAGGGATGCTTTTAAAAAATCACGATCATTGTGAGATTATCTTGGGATCATTATGGGATTGTTTTCAGCATAATTTCGGGGCAATTTCGCGATAGTTTCAAGACAATCCCGCCTATAAAAATATGCCCAGTTGATAATTCTTGGGGATAAGCTATTTGTGAGCCAAGTTTCATCAAAATAAGTCATAAGCAACTTGTGATCATCATAGATGATGACATCGAAACATTCCATTTCTATACATCAAATTTGTCCATTTATAATATACGTATGCAGGGTTCGTGATTCATATAGATTTTAGTATAAATAATTTTGGGAAATTGTCAGTTTTCGAGTTACGAGTTAATTACAGTTTTGGATCATATTTGTAGCATTTGGATATCATTTTCGGGCTATTTTTGGAACGATATCATGGCTATTTCGGCATAATTTTTGGGATAAATTCGAACCGATGGAGCCAGTTTGGGACTGTGTACGTAATCATTTCGCGACTATTTTAAGATTACTTACGGATTCTTTCGGGACCGTTTCGGGATTGTGTTCGGAATCTTTTTAACATAACTTCAGCACTATTTAGGAGCCGTTGCTTTAGGTGACATTTCGGAGTTATTTTAAGATTTTTTGGACAATTTTGGGGACCTTTTGGGATTGTGATTCCGATCTTCTCGCGACTGCGTCGGACTAGCTTCTAGGTTGTTTTCGTAACAATTTTGCAGAGACATTTCATGATAGTTTCGGGATTATCTGCGTTTAGTTTCGGGATTGTTTTCGAGACTAATTCGAGACTATCGGAAGGATTGGTCGGGGATGCTTTTGAACTTTAGCCGGATCATTTTGAGAATGTTTTCGGAAATACTGCAATCCATTCATGAACAGTCTTTACTTTTACAGTCTTTACTTTTTTCGTGCGAAACAGAAAACTATAAAGGACACAGCATTGTCGTCACGGATTGCCCTCATTTTCATGACACTATAGATGTGATGAGCATAAGCAGGGACAATCTCGGAAAATGTGGGCTAACCGGTACTGAGAAAAAAATTTGTTGTCCGTAAGTAAGGAGAGGAAAATAATATGGTTTATCCGCTCTCCGCAGTAAAATTAATTTGGATTTACTGAAAAAAAATTTTACTAATTGCAAAATTTCTCATCCATAGCGACAGCGCGCATATTGTTGGCACAACAGAGCGACCAAGCTCTACAGATTTCACCACAATATCATCAAGAGGTGTGCGCGATATACCAAACGCACTTCCAGCACATGAAAGAATGCAAAAATTTATGTATATTATGATGGAAGCGGGGCCCGGTGGTAGACCAAAACATTCTACTGCGTTAAAAAATGCTGATAATGATCGTCCAGCTGTTCGTGGTGAGTGTAAATGAGGTAAAAAACTTTCTTAAATAGATAATGTACAACTTTTACTATGAAATTCAGCATGCAAAGAAATCGAGAAGCATCTAATGCTAAGTTCACTTTCTCATATATTTGCTATGGACCCAGTAGCAGCACCCGCTGAATATCCACACATGGCTGATATTGTTTATGATGATGACGTGCTTAAGTGTGGTGGAACTTTAATTGCAAAACGTTTCGTGCTCACAGCGGCACATTGCTTAGAAATCAAGGGAGCAAAAACGTTATAAGTGAGACTGGGAGTAAGTGATTCCAATGATCCGACAAAAATGAAAGGACTTGTTGAAATCGATATTAAGGTAATTTATTGGGTGCAACTGATAGTCTCTCAAGTCATCCTCATCTTCATTGTCCTGTTGTTTTTGTTATTGTAGCGATAAGGACACTCCTCGAAGGCCTTGGGGGGTGCTATCGATGTTGATGGTCGTTTTCCGGATGAAGAGCCAGTACGTTCCGGTAACAAGCACCATTGAGGCACCAGCCCGACCATCTCGGGGACGATTTAGTATGACCACATGAAACCTTCAAGGCCATACCGCCCTCCCAACCCCTAGACACGTGAGGAACTTGGGGTCGCTAGAGCCTCGCCTATTAAAGTAACAGGAATCGCCACAGGTAGGTGAGGTTGACAATTGGGTTGGAGAAGCTATATTTTGCGCTACACAACCCCTTGAATCAATTTAGTAATTTAGTCGCCTCTTTTGACAGGCATACCTGTTGCTGATATATTCTAAGCCCTCTGACCGGCTGGTGGGACCTTATCGTCCTCGACATCCTTTATGATCCGAACCTTTCGGCATCTTTCTTTCTTCAGACCTAATTGGTAGTCGCAACCACTACTTCAATTTCGTGGCTGTGAGTAAAAGCAAAAATATACCTCTGATTTCCTATTTTCTCTACTACTAGACAACGTATGTCTACGAAAACTATTCAACTTTTTCACATCACTACGATTTTGGTTTGATCGAATTGATTAAAGATGTCGAATATACATCAAAGATTTATCCAACTTGCCTACACACAAGCGCGACCGATTTGCCCGATAACACAGAATTGATTGCGACTGGCTGGGGACGCCACGAAAATGAGTGTACAAGTATGACTTAAAAATTGACATACTTATAAATTAAATTTATAGCTTATCCAGCACGCCTAATGTCAGCATATTTGAATCTCATCACCTTAACGAAGTGCAACCTTACTTACGCCAAAAACAAAGACCGTAATTTAAGTAATGGCATCGATTTAACTCAATTTTGCGCCTCTGCATCGGAGAAAGATGCTTGCTTGGGCAATTCAGGTGGTCCAATACATTTGGTTATAGGTAAGGCGTTTAATAATTATGGTTTTATTGGTGTTGTTTCATTCGGTTCTCTTTGTGGCTCCAGTGTGTACAGTAGAGTGACATCATTTTTGGATTTTATTGAGAATATTGTATGGTATTTCTGTTGTGTATAATTCTGCTTACTGTTACACTCCTTTGGTTAGTTGTCCTTCAATTTACCAACGAAACATTCTAGTATGAGGCGGAGTTGTGCAAGTAATTTTTGTGAAATCATTTCGACTGCTGAGTGCAATATCACCTTATCTCGGATGCCGTTTCAAAAATGCCCCACCTCAGAAAGCTTTAGAAAAACGACACATCTCAGAATTTGTTTCTCAAATGCACAGTTTAAGCATAAATGCAATAAATTCACAGTAGGGGGTTCTTCAACCGAACTGTGAAACAGAGTATTTTTGAAACGGGAGTTGAGATAGGCTGGTATTCCACTAAGCGGTCGATTTGTTGGTATAAATAAAGAGAGATTTTGTAAAATAAATTAAAAAAATGTGAATGTTATCAATCTCAAACATTTGGACAATCACAAGGCAGAAGTCCCTCTGCTTTTATAAAGAATATACTATTTCTCTTAAATATATCCATACTCGATAAGCTCCCTTCACATCATCTCTTGGCACTGTCCATGCTTTCGAGCCGAGCATCAGAACTGTTGTGATGAGAGACTTATAGAGCGTGATATGTTCGTCCAGAGAGGACTTTGACACTTTCGTCAGTGTCAAACGACAGTGTGCTAGAAAGGGAAGGAAATAAATATATCATACTTTTAAGCCTATACAATTATGGTAAATACTCTGTGGAAATTTAAGCCTTAAACATTAAAAAAGTATAGATGCAAGTAATTTTACAAATGTGTATATATTGAAACGATTTTGCGTCAAACCGGTGCCATCTTCAGTGTATCTAATTTTTCGTTCATAACAGTTATGGGCACGGTAGTAGTGCAGTTTAAAGTTGGGCCAAGATTTTCGAGTAGGGTATCAAAAGACGCGTATTAATCTCGAGAACAATAATCCGAAGGCGGAAAAGAAAAATTTTATCTCTGTCCGGAGATATTTGCAGTTGAAGTTGGCGATTTTAATGTGGTTGTTGTTGTGTTTGTATCCACAAAAAAAATTGTGCATCACCGTGGCGGTGGCGGATCCCACCCCCGGTTTCGGAGAGACTCGCGGGTCTTTTTTCGGTTTTTCGTTAATATCTTTTGAACGGGTAAAAAAAGTTAACTTCCGCTTTCGGATTCTTGATCTGGACGTAATACGCGTCTTTTGATGCCTCACTCGGAAATTTTGGCCCAAATTTCGGTGGGTACCGTAAACTGTACTATTGCCATGGACACTAGTTTTCACGAAAACCAAAAAGTTAACGTTGTTTTAGTTTTTCACAAATTATTAAATAAATTAAAAATCATTACTTTAACACATGATAATACCTATAATAAGTATGTACTGTGCAAAGAATAAAATATGCAAGGACGGCAATTGTGATATGACTGCAACAACTAAGGCATGATGTAGCTGAATGCGTTTGTAACACTTCGTCCACCGTAGGAGTTCGGGTTCAAATCCCACTCGCGGGAGAAAGGCTTTGAAAGGATTTAGGAGCTATAATCTAACCTCCATTGCCAAAAAAAAATAAACTAGTGTCAAGTGCGCAAAAAAGTATGCAACATACAGTACAATATTGTGGCGAATATTAACAGTTCTATACATCATTATGCTGCTACTAAATAAATGCACAACACAAATAAAACGAGCACACACACTTACATATGTACATAAACACATCAGAGCAAGCAGCCACACATAACCAGCAGCTTGAAGCTGATAAGAGTGGAGAAGAAAGAGAAACAATCACACAGCACGTTACCATCAGATAAGAGAAGTTGTTACTCACACATACACACGCATATAGCTAAATAACCAAGTATGACATGCAACTGTTCCAGAAAGCATGTTCGTGAAAAATCTAGATCTAGGAGAAATATGCGAACGAGGCAACTGAGAGTATAAAAGCAGCGCGAAGCAAGCGATAACCAATCAGTTTGATTTTAACACGCTTTAGTAAAGTATGTGATAATTGTAAAGCACTACTCCCAAAGTAGTATAAATAAAAAACGTTTTGTTATACGTTATACTGAATAGTTGAGTTATTTATTCGAAAGTTCAGAGATTCGAAAGTTAACAGAAGACGCAAAATAATCAGGAATTTCCCAAAATTCGTCACCTAATGGGGTTACTAAGAATAACAGCCTAACTCCCTTACTTTTACATAGCACGGTTATTACTTATGACCATATGGTTCTAAATGTACATACTTTTCTGCGCAATTGATATTGTTTTAAATTTATTTTGCGATGGAGTTTTAGTGTTGGCGAATGTTGGAATTCGGGTACTGATGTGACGTTGTTTAAATGTTTCCCAGATTATTAAATAAAACAAAATGGATTAAATTATAAACTAAATTTTGGTGTGCCCATGTACATATATATGCATAGCACAGAAAAGGTTCAGATTTGGACTCAAATTTTTAACCGTGTAGTAGTTTCTATTACTAGAATTGTGTTATTGTTAACGGTTTCATAGAAAAATGATTACATTAAATTTAAATAAATTTTGCATCGTAGGTAGGTCTGACTGGCGATCGCACCATTGATAAATTCAATCGAAATCAACTTAGACAGTTGCAGTAGCCTTTGATGTTGTACAGACAAACACGGTGGAGTTTTTAACGATTTGAATTGAATTTGAAAATATATAGGGCGGAAATGTATATATACATACATTATGTAAAAATTTGATTATGAAGCATAACGACTTTATAAATTGAGCACATAGATAATAAACAAATTGATAGTTAAAATTATAATAAAAATATACTAAACATAAAATATAGGCGTGATACAATAGATATACAAGAATTATTTTATATAATAATCTCGGCGTATAGTAAAATTTTTAATAGAAAAATTAGTGCAAAAAAAAAAAAAATTTATAATTTGGTGTACAAAATGCTCCAGACTAGTGCATATAACCGGAGCGGTTTGTTGTTGATTATTTTGTGTACATTATGGAGAAGTACACAATCCGAAGATAAGGAAGGTAAACTTGTAATAAAAAAGTCAATATCTGATTATAGTATTGGCGGCCACCGTGGTGTGATGGTAGCGTGCTCCGCCTACCACACCGTATGCCCTGGGTTCACACCCCGGGCAAAGCAACATCAACATTTTAGAAATAAGGTTTTTCAATTAGAAGAAAATTTTTCTAAGCGGGGTCGCCCCTCGGCAGTGTTTGGCAAGCGCTCCGGGTGCCATGAAAAGCTCTCAGTGAAAACTCATCTGCCTTGCAGATGCCGTTCGGAGTCGGCATAAGACATGTAGGTCCCGTCCGGCCGATTTGTAGGGAAAATCAATAGGAGCACGACGCAAATTGGAAGAGAAGCTCGGCCTTAGATCTCTTCGGAGGTTATCGCGCCTTACATTTATAGATTATAGTATTAAGGAAAAAATAGAAAAAACAATGACCGTCCCGCAGTCTTGAACGCTTTCAATTACTTAGTTTGCATGGTATGGATAAGCGATGCGTGGGGATATTCGAATTCGCATTCCCAAACGCGGAACTTCCGCGTTAATTTTAACATAACTATCCCTATTCACCAGTGATGACGATTTTCGCGTCTTATTTTAAATTCGAAACTGTGTTTATTTGAAATCTATTTCTACACTTGGTTTTAATTAAATTTTGTATAGAAAATATCCTTTCTACGTTTGTGGATGAAGGTGGAATCGACAATATGCTTTGAACTATTCTATAAATATTGGAAAACATTTGCGTATTTAATTCATTTTAACTGATCTTAATTCTTCCCAAAAGCTGCAGGGGGCTGTTACGAAAATCATAGTTTGCGTCTTTTAAAAATTTATCAATTTTGTTGGGAAATACATCACAAGCGGCCAATGAAGCTAAATTTAAAATGTGACAAACATATCCATTAACATGCAGATTTGGAACAACTTGCTTCAGCCTTGCTTGCACTCCGCTTTTTGCTCCCATCATAACCGAGCAATTGTCGGCACTGAAACCAATCATTTTTTCAAGTGGTATTGAATTGGTCTTTCAAAGATTGAACAATGGCATTAAAAATACCTTCCGTACTACTATCGGTGAAAGGTATCAAATCTAAAAATATATCAAAGCACTTTTTATCAACAATTCGAATCGAGACTGCCAAATATTTTGATATACATTTCATATATTATTAGAGAGTAATAATTCTTCTGACAAAATGCAATTATGGATTTATAATTTTCTGGCCCTGTTATTTGAGTTATTATTTTTTGTGCTTTAATTGTATTGATGTAAAATTTGTTCACAATTTTAGAATCAGTTATGCTATTTTTCATAAGCATATTTAAATGATCCATAATTGCAAATGGCAAATTGTGCTCGGCAACAAAACAACTTAACTATATATTTTCTTCGAAAAATTTAAAATTGTTTTGTACATTCAGAGCTGCTTTCCAAATGACTTAAAGTGTAGTGCTGTATTTTACAAACATGTACCAAATATGTCAATGTATTACCAACGAACTTTCGGGAAGCGAAATGTACAAAAAAAAGTACAAATGTACCATGATTATCATCACTGGTGGACAAACATTAGCATGCATACATACAAACAAACAAAAAAATATAACTTTTGTTTAAGAAAATTAACGAAACATTTGTAATTTTCAACGAAAAAGGATTTTTCAAGAGATGTATGCTTTTTAACCATTAACAACATTAACACGCATAAATATGTATGTTAGGGCGGGTCGGTTTAAAAATCGCTCATTGCTCTGTGAAATCAAGATGATCCACCGTTTAATGATCCAAAAATTCCATCACACATACAAGGAACGGAACGACATGTTCAGTCGCTAGCTAGCGTTTCCAATAATGTAGAGGCTGTTATGGCGACGACATTAGAGAGCCGTGCGAAATTGCCCAGACTTGAAAGTAAAAAAGACTTCAAACAATAATTTTTTTTAGTTTCTTTTCTATAACTCACTTAAATTAATTTTTTCATTTACAAATGTTCTGACTAAATAAATTTCTTAAGAGAAAAAATAGATGTTATTATAAATAAATAATAAATATTATTATAAATAAATAAATAAAAATGAAGAAAAAACATAGGCATTTCGCTGATTTTTTCATGTAAAGTGCAAAACCGGCGATTTTTTGAAATGTTTGTATGGTGAACCCCCAGGGGGGTTCCAGGGGGTGTGCCACTGGCATCGGTGGGTCGGGCCTCCAAAGTTAGTGGGGGTCGGTCATACATTTGAACTCGATTGGTGCACTCTAAAAGGGTCAAAGTGGGATTTTTCAAAATTTACCCCTACCCAAAAGTTCGACCCAAATTGGGGGACATCAGAATTCGTTTTAGAGGTATGGTTCCTTCGGCAAAGTTTTTTATTTTGATCCCTAGAATATGATTTTCACGGAGCAATGGGCGATTTTTTTGCCTCCCCACAAATCGACCCGGCCTAATGTATGTACGTCGAGCTGATGTAAAATGAAAAGATACACATTAGACTGGGTCGATTTCTTAACCGATATCGCGCCATCGATTTTTCGATAGGATTTGGGCTCAGGAAAAAAAGTTCCACTACGCATACCCAAAAAATTAATTTTTGAGCATGCGAAATTAAATTTTTTTGACTTTTTTCGACTTTTTTCTTTGTGTATGGGGACCAACCCAGTCTAATGCACACCGAAGTCAAATAACGCTGGAAAATGTTGGATTTTTTCACCATTCGATCTAATTCAACATGTGTATATGTGACATTCCGTTCACTAACTGACAGGATGTTCAAGATGGTTACTTTTTAGCGTTGAACATGTTGTCAATATCGTGGTGCTTATGGCCGACTACCTTCAGTGGGTGATAGAAAAATACCTAGGGTGGGACCACGATATTATCTTTAAAAATAAGGTGGCCGCTTCTTTTTGTCATTTTGAAATGTATGCTTAAGATATCACACTTGTCTTATCCACAAAGACCGCGGATGTGATGCATACTTGTATGCTTGGCAAGGTGTGGAGCGATAAAGGCGGATTTACATAAACACTTTGGCCGCTTTGCTTTGCTTGACAGCGGTATAAGGTAACAATATAATCCCTTACCTCGATCTTCGCATTGAACCGACTTAAACGTTTATGTAAAGCTTACTTACTTACTTAATTGGCGCTTAACCGTTTAAATGGTTATGGCCGTCCGACAAGGCGCGCCAGTCGCTCCTTCTCTCTGCCAACAGACGCCAATTGGTCACACCAAGGGAGTTTAAATCGATTTCCTCCTGGTCTTTCCAGCGGAGTGGGGGCCGGCGCAGCCGCTGCGTTTTAATTCGCTGGACTATGTTGATGTCTGCGTATAGCTCGTACAGCACATTGGTAAATCATCTTCGGTACTCGCCATCGCCAACGCGTAGAGGCCCACAAATATTTCGAAGAACTTTTCTCTCGAACACTCCCAGAGCCATTTCAACTGATGTTGTCATGGTCCGTGCTTCTGCGCCTTAGCAGGATGGGTACGATAAGTTACTTGTAGAGCATGATTTTGGTTTGCCGAGAGAGGACTTCACTTTTCAATTGCCTACCTAGTCCAAAGTAGAATTTATTAGCAAGAGTAATTCTTCGCTGGATTTCAGTGCTGATGTTGTTGCTAGTGTTGATGATGGTTCCCAAATAAACGAAGTCTTTTACTATTTCGAAATTATCGTGGTTGCCAAGGCGCATATGCGCTGACTCTTTGCTCGATGACAGCAGGTACTCGGTTTTGTCCTTATTCACCATCAAACCCATCTTTACCGCTTCTTTTTCCAGTTTGGAGTAGGCAGAACTAACGGCGCGGGTGTTTAGGCCAATGATATCAATGTAATCACCATATGCCAGTAATTGCACGCTTTTATAGAATATTGTTCCAGAGCGGTTAAGTTCTGCAGCTAGTATAATTTTCTCCAGCAACAAATTAAAGAAATCGCATCATTTTCGTACGGCTCGGAGAGGTCCTACCCAATTCTGACTGAGCTGATGGTGTTGCTCAACGTCATTTTGCACAGCCGTATAAGTTTTGCGGGGAAAACAAATTCAGACATAGCGGAATACAGGCAGCTCCTTTTCGTGCTGTCGAAGGCGGCTTTAAAATTGACGAAGAGGTGATGTGTGTCGATTAATTTTTCGCGGGTTTTTTCCAAGATTTGGCGCATTGTGAAAATCTGGTCGATGGTAGATTTACCAGGTCTTAAGCCGCACTGATAAGGCCGAATGAGCAGATTCACGGTGGGCTTCAATCTTTCGCACAATAAACTTGACACGACCTTACACGCGATATTAAGAAAGCTGATTCCGCGATAGCTGGTGCAGTTTGCTTTATCCCCCTTCTTGTGGACTGGACAAAGAATACTTAGATTCCAATCGTCGGGCATGCACATGTAAAGCTGCCTTAATAAATTGATGCCTGTGGAGATGCGTGGTTAGATTGAGATTACATTTGACAAAAATAAATAAATACAAGGCGCGACACCCTCCTAAGATATTTTAGGCCGAGCTTCGCTTCCAATTCGCTTCGGACTCTTTTTTTAATTGTTCCTAAAATTTTGTCAACTGTCATATAAGTAGTGTGCTTATATTCAGTGGGAACTCCTAAGAACTCTACATGACCCTAGATTTCGTTCACCTCATGAGGTATATCGTTTTTTGTTAAGATATGCCGTTTTACAAAAATCTTTTATGATAGACAAAAAAAGAAACACGAAATGAATGGTGATAGCCTCAGATAGTTCCAGAAGCCGACAATATTTGGTAGCGTACTGTGTCGGTGCTCTTCTGTCTATGCCAGGACTAGTAGTTGTTTTATTTCGCATGACGAGATTACTTTGTGTGTGGCATTTCCAGATCATTATGTAATTGGTGGCTGATATTGTATTTGCTGTTGCTTCCACTACAGCTTAGTGTCAAAAATGACTCCAAAGTACTTTAGCTCGGTTGTATATTCCTGTGCCGCACGAAATAGAGTTATTGTTTTAAGGTCGTTAAATATCGTTTTATGTCGAAAGGGGTGATGGCCATGTTTGAAAGGTTGATGGGAAAGGTCACACTAGCACATCATTTCCGTGTGCTGTTTCTAAAGAAGGAAGTAATCACACAGGATCATATTGAGCCTTCACCAGTTGTATTATAAAATACTATTTTCCCCATACGGGGAAAATAATTGAGGGAAATGGAACCTCATTAATTTCGCTCCTCTCAAAATACGAAAATGAATAAAAAGATTTCTTTTCCTTTCAGAGAATGATCCTTGTAAAACGGATCACTATAAAGGCATTTGCGCTACTAGCTCTAATTGCCCAAATCTACCTAACACTATGAGTACAATGGGTTTGAGTGGCAATCACGTAGGACGATGTGGGTTCACGGTGGTTGACGAAATAATCTGCTGTCCGTAAGTAGCAAAAAAAAAAGAGGTACAGAGTACCTTGTATCTTATGAATTTCCATTAACCAAATTTTATCAATTTCAAAAATATTTCTCCTTAGCGAAAGCGCTCTCATCAGCACTACACCACGAAGCCCTACAGAATTCACCACAATATCATCACAAGGAATTCGAGACATGCTAAACGCATTGCCAGCGCACGAAAGAAAGCAAAAATTTAAAGATCTTATGAGAGAAGCAGAAATTGGGGGAAGACCAAATCCCTCCAAAAGGTTGGTATAAAATTTGTAAAATGCAGTTTTAATTAAAAAAATTGCAATAATTAAAATAAAATTACTTATATAGCAACGCAAAGTTAGTGCGCGCAGCTGATCGACCAGCTGATCGTGGTGAGTATAATTCGCTGTGAAAAGATTTTGAACACAAACTAAGCGCTAAATTATTATTATATAACAGCATGCCGAGAAATCGAAAAGAATCTGATGCCCAGTTTAATATTTCATATACTTGGTGGCGATCCTGTGCCCTCGCCCACAGAATATCCTCATATGGTTGACATTGTTTATGATAACGATGTGCTCAAATGTGGTGGAAGTTTGATTGAGAAACGTTTTGTTCTCACCGCCGCACATTGCCTCGAGGTTAGGGGAGCAAAAGCAATCAAAGTACGACTGGGAGTAACTGATTTCAATAATACTGCTCAACTGGCAAGTTTGGTGGAGATAGATATTAAGGTAAGTGTGGTGAATATAAGCTTTTATATTGCTATGTAGGAATTTTGGTGTGTTGGGTTTTCGGTAACTCATAACGGAAATCAGCATTAGGCGTGTAAGTACTAAGTTGTTCCGTCACCCAAAGAAGAGCAATGCTATGCTGTTTGGATTGTACTATACCCATTACCCATCTTAAAATACATAAATGCTGTTCTGTTTTTGTAAGCGGGTTCGCTTATCGGAAGAGATATGGCATGCACTACGAGTGTATTTCGGCCATGAAAACTTCTATGTGAAAAGTCAGCTGCCGTGCAGATGCCGTTCGGAATCGGCATAAAATATGTAGGTCCCGTCCCGGGAAAGTTGAAAAAGGAGCCGATGCATATTTGAAGAGAAGCTCGGCCTAAATCCCCTCGGAAGTAAATCGCAACAAGTACTTATTCTTTTTTCTAGTAGAAGTCATTAAGTATTAATGTCCGATCTAACCCAAATTTAAAAAACCCACTGGTAACCTCCCACGGATTGTTATGGGCTAAGAAGAACTTCAATATGTCAAGGGGTCGTAATACCCTTTATATAAATGAAGTTTTTTTACTCAACATTTCTGGGAGTATTCAAGTTAAGAAACTTAAATTCGGCAAAGTCTTATATGAAGAACAACAATGGACATTGGTAAAGAGTTTTATGAGGTTTGGGAGTGCGATGCATCCCCACGATTTATGAGCAATTCGCCTACACACCATTAATACCCTAGAGGTTTTTGGTGTGGGGTTATCGATCAGTTTCTTCCATACCAGATTGATATCCTATGTAATTAACTTCGGTTACATTATCTAACTGCACTGCATACAGAGTGATTGCTCTCATTAATGTTAGGGATCTCTTATTTTTGAATGGATTGATAACTTTCTTTCTGGAGTGGATCCTCAGTTCCACCTTTCTTCGGTTAATCTAGTGCTCTAAGGGCTATATAAAAAATAAAATAAATAAATGTAAGGCGCGAACACCTACGAAGAGATCTAAGGCTGAGCTTCTCTTCCAATTTGCATCGTGCTCCTATTTTTTTTTTCTACAAATTGGAGGTATGGGACCTACTTGTCTTATGCAAGGCAGACGAGTTTTCACTGAGAGCTTTTCATGGCAGAAATACACTCGGAGTGCTTGTCAAAGACTGCCGAGGGGCTACCCCGCTTAGAAAAAATGTCTTCTAATTGAAAAAACTTGCTTCTAAAGTTTTTGATGTTGCTTTTTCCAGGGCGTGAACCCAGGATCTTCGGTGTGGTAGGCGGAGCACGCTACCATCACACCACGGCGCACAGTGGCATTTTTGCATGATTTAGACGCGAAAAATTAATAACTCACTGAAAAATGAATATATTTCATTCAGACCAAGTGTGTATGTTTGTATGCCTTACCCCCCTTCAGTGAAGATAGGCGAAGGGTGGGGGAGGCGGTGGATAGTTTGGGGGGTTTGACCCCCTCCAAAAATTTTTGAATTTACCCCAACAAAAACTTTCTTGTCTCATCTTTTGTGCGCAATTGAACATACCTATATTTAAATTTCTTATCTTTTTCTTCATGGCAAGCTTTCCAAGAAAATTAACTTTGGTGTAATTCACTTGAATCCATCTCATACGAAGCTTTGATAAAAAAATTCGCACTTTACTGCAGCATTCATCATACGATCCCTCGTCTCTATTTACTCCCTCCCTAAAACAGTACACACGTGGTCTAGAACGGCTTTATCCTTTTGCTTTTGGCCACGTTCTGCAACCCGCACCTCATACAACTCCCACGTTGTTATCGTCATTACATTAAAACGGGGACCTACTGGTATGAAGAATAATTTGGGTTATATGTAATAATATCGCATTATAGCAGAAATACAGAAATTATTGTGATGCAGCGTGGTTCAAACTTTTGGCAGGCTTTTCTTTCGCGGTTTTATATATTTTCAGTACAAAAATAATACACATTAAAAAACTCATAATTCCGTAAAAAATGCTCAACCAAAAAACTTTTGAACACTTGCAAAATAATATAATTACGTGTAGTAGATTTTAAATAACCCAAAAATATTTTAGCTTTTGTTTCACCACAAAGTTTTATTTAATTTTAAACCACGCGTTATTTCACTTCTGTAAATTGCACTATTTAGCGCGTCATCAACAACTCACAGTTTGACAGCAGATTATTCAATGAAGAATAATAATTATAATAAATGATAATTACCGTTATATACTGTGGGCATTTTAAAAAGAAACTGCATTCAAATTAAAAAAAAAATATGACTTGAAAATGTTTACTTTTTCGCGTCTAAACCAAGCAAAAATCCCACTGTGCGGCGGGGCTATATTGCAGAGAGTATTTTCGAACAACGTCGCCCACTAAACTCCAGAGGAAAGGCAAAATATACCCCCACCTGGACAACCTTTTTGTTCCACGTTGTATTTTGTCGGCTATACTTGGGAGAAGGAGAGGAGCTTTGATCCAGCTATTGATAAATAGTTAAACTCCAACATAAAGTGCATCCGAAAAATGTGTTACCTTATTTTGTTATTATCTTTGCCTTTAGACTTCGTAGAACTAGCCCATCTCTTCTTATTTTTTATGCAGGAGAGATTTAGCTCTAACGCTCTATTACCGCTATCTCAGGTAGTGTTTATAGTGTCCTCTCAAAGTGCTCTTGCCCTTATTTTATCTCCGAAATTAAGCAGGAGGATACGGTGTTCCGAAAAAGATGGCTCTGAGAGATCACGTAACCAGTCAGATTGCTGCTTAAAACGCTTTATCTGGCTCATTCTCCACACTAAGCATTACATCCAACGGCTCCCGTTGTACTCCATTAATGTCTTCAAATTATATGGCGTGATTGTAATGCTGTGCCACGCAAAAAAGCCTGCAGAATATGCTCATTCAGTACCCTTTTTAGTAAGCATTATGCTTTGCTTACTTATATGTCAGCGAGGACGTTCATATTTTCACAAACCACGTTGCTTGTAACACTTTTCGTTACAAAACCGTCAAGGTAGCCGGCCTTCCAAAAAGGCTCGTTATGATGTTGCCCCGAACAGCAGAAGTCTCGCAGCTGCATTTTATATGAAAGACTTCGCAATAGCTAGGAAGCCACAATGACTTACTCGCCTATAGCTATTGCGACTAGCTCAAGTCTTTTTTGTTCTGGTACCCACAATATCTACTTTCTATATACGCATCGTATAAAATAATGTAGATAAATACGTACTTAACGTAATTACACCGCACAGAAAGCTACGTTTTAAAAAAATGGTGTTTTACTTGTAAAGCTTATCCTACATAGTTTATTTTCCATATATTATGGAGAATATCTACACAAGTGTAAGCCTTTGTTTAAAACAAACAACATCTTATGCGTTTGTTGGCTGTGAACCAAACGCTTAAATACGGGTTCAACGAAAGCATTCCACCAGATCATATTGTAACGAATTTTGGAGAAATTCCGCTTATTTTGCACTTTCTGCAAACGTTCGAATCGCCAAACTGTTGAATAAATAACTCCAGTATTCAATAATGCAAAATGGTCTTTATTATATTACTTTGAGTGTACTTCACAATAACCCTTACTTCACAACTAATTGCGTGTTTAAATCAAACTACTTACTGACTACTCAGCTTTCGCTTCCTTTATAGTCTCTGTTGCTCGTTCACCCATTTCTCCTAAAGTCTAGTAACTTCGCGAATTTCATGCTTAGTTACCAGCCATATATGTACATGTATTTGTAGCTTATAGTCTCTCGCATTGGCATATGCGTGGTTATGTATATGTGAGTACTACTTCGGCTGATGGTGAGTATCTCTCTGTTGCCTTGTATATACGTATGTGGGTAAATGATGATTAATGTGTTTCTGTAGCTCGCTTTAATGTAGTTGTGCCTTTATTTAATAACCTTAGGGATGTGAGATAAATTAGTGATGCTAATATTCGTCACAATATTGTTGAAGTCAAGGGAGTGTGTATATATTTATTACATGTTTCAGTTTCTTTCATCATTTCTTTTTATCTCACTTTAGACCACTTACATTCACGAACGCTATTCATCTTTTTCACATTATTTTGATATCGGTTTGATTGAACTGGTTAAGGATGTCACATACACAGCAAGTGTTTATCCAACTTGTATATACACAAACGAAAACGACTTGCCTGATAACACGGAATTAGTGGTGACCGGTTGGGGACGCACCGAAAACGAGAGTATGTTAACAACATTGTAAGCGAACTTTGAAAATAATTCTTCTCTTCACAGATCAACCAGCACGTTTGATGGCTGCCTATTTGAATGTCATTCCAGTATCAAAGTGCGATTTGAGTTATGCCAGCCACAGAGATCGTCATTTAATTCATGGCATTGATGAAACTCAAATTTGTGCCTTTGCACCGGGCAAAGACGCCTGCTGGGGTGATTCAGGTGGTCCCTTACATTTTGCAAATGATAAGTCATTTAATAATTATCGCGTTGTTGGTGTTGTTTCATTCGGTTTACTTTGTGGCTCAAATGCACCGGGTGTTTATACAAGAGTAACGGCATATTTGGATTTCATTGAAAGTATTGTATGGCCTGAGGGCTAATATTTAATTTGAGTTTTTAGGAAAAAGAGTAGAAAAATAATTTAGTTTAAAAAATGTGTTGATATTTATTATTGTAGCTGTTTGTATATATTTGAATAGTATCATAAAATAAACTTCATCATACTTACATATATGCATCATCGTCATTCAGCCTTAACTGGCGCTTAGGCGATTTGGATTATTGCATAAAAAGCCACGCCAGTCACCCGTATTTTGCAATGAATGACACCAATTGGGAGCACCAAGAATGTTGAAGTCTTCATCCACCTGTCTCTGCTTTGTAATACTGTTGGGCCGCTTTCGTATAGTATGACCTAAGCGTATAGTATGACCTAAGACGAAGCTTTCGGGATATTATTCAATACTCGCTATTGACATCGATGATAGTGTCATATATCTTACGGCGTACTGCGAAATTTTCTCCCGAATACTCTAAGAGCAAGGCGAATTAAGTAGAGGTGGTGTTGTCCCAACAGCTGATTGCTTCTTCTTGATAATTTTCCATACAAAGCCTTGTACAACAATATGTCAGTTAATCGAAGTCTATGAAAATTGTCTTTTGACTTGACATTTTTCTGCACGGCGAATTGATTGAATTCGCTTTGCCATCACCTGGTATGGATTCGCCTTGCTCTAAGAGCCATCCAAACTTCCAATTTATGCCCTTAGTGGCAACGAAGAAATGTTGCCACTGATCTGTTTAAATGCATGCTTATGGAAACATCAACTTTTTTTATTTTAATTTTTAATGTTGTAAAAGGCTGGAATTAATATTAAATAAGTATAAATAGATTACATATTTATAATCTGCACCTTTACATAATTATTTCGAATTATTTCGACAATATTTCAAACTTTAATTAGGTGTTTTTGCATAAAAACTGCAAACGGTAAAAAATTATCGCGCAAAAGTATATTAGGCAACTCTGTCTAGTGAGAGAGCGATCAGCTGACACGTTCTTACGCAAAAAAGCAAAATTGTTTTGATTTCTACCTTCCGGGCTACGTACGTACTTACGTGCGTTGAACGTCGGTGAGTTTTCGTTAACATTGCACATTCATACCATAGGTCGTGTCAGCTGACACGTTTTTTGTACGTACGTTCGCGAGTAACTCTAGCTTTACTCAGTCCAAATTAGCACTTGTTGGCAAGCGTTATTGATTTTTCGCTTGATTTCTAACTGATATTTTTTTGTGTATTGTTACGAATTCTGGGGGATTCCGCTTATTTCAAACCTTCTGCTAGCGAATCGCTAAACTGTTGAATAAATCACTCCAATATTCAGTATTACAAACTGGTCTTTATTTAGATTACTTTGGGAGTAGTACAATTATACTTCAATATCGCGTACTTCCCACTAGCGTGTGTTAATCAAAACTGATTTGTTATTACTCAGCTTGCGCTGCTTTTATACTCTCTGTTGCCTCGTCCGCATATTTCTCCAAAGGTCTAGACGTTTCACCTTCTAGAACTCTTGTAGCTCATGCTTGGTTACAAACTATATACGTGTATATTTGTAGTTTATAGCCATAAGCGTGTATATGTGTGAGTAACTGCTTCGGCTTATGACTACATGTGTGTCAGTGAGCTGCAATTATTCATCTTTTAAGGTTATTAGTGGACTAACCAAAATATGAGTATTAGTGCGTATGCAAACAAAGAATATCAAGCACTTATATCCACTAACACACATTTACATAGTCATGCTTCGTAAAATGAATAATCGCTCATAAGGCACGAAGCAGTTCAATACTCAATTAACTTATTGAGCAAGAAATTCAACTGTGTTATACGAAAACACTAATTGAAATAAGTAAGACTACAGTACAATAAAATAAAAAAAGTCATATCAGTCTTCTGACGCTAGCAACACAACGATGTACACGAAACTAAACTGAATACAGCGCCAAAGTAAAACGGAAGATAAACGAAGTATACAGTCTATTACACACGAAATCAACGTGCTACTGAGCATTGTTTACTATATAGTTTGGCAGCTTAAGTAGAGGTTATGTTGCGAATAGAGTGGAAGGCAGTGGACTAGGCAGTCGAATGTCATATAATGAAGGAATGGTGTTCGAAGTTTTTTCAAAGTTAAACAAAAAATTATAAAAGCTTTAATAATAAATAAAACTATTGATTTAATAACAACAAAAACGCCATATATATTCTGTATACATAAATTTGTAAGGATTATCCCACTTTAAAATTTGAATTAAATAATCTAAAGTTTTTTTTTGAAACTGAGTCGAGAACTGTGCGTGTGAATGTGCGAATTTTCATCGATCAGCTGTTAGTTGCGCTACTTGGTAAAATTTACAATGCTACTGAGTTAAAGCGACTATGACATCAGTTTATACTGAACAATGTCAGATATGTATGAGACATATATGTTACGGGGCACTCGTATGTATTTTCGATTTTATGTGTTAATCACTAATAGTATTTGTCTGTACTTGACTAAGTACACATTTAGATAAAATTTTTTGGCTCATGACTAAGTGCACTGATTTTATTAGTACTCAAAGCAGATCTCTGATGTGTGTGCGTGAGATATGTCTTCGTCGCCTTCTACATAAGTGTTGCTAGCTTTAACGTGGACATGTATATAAGAGTGGCTGCTTAATGTTTTCTTTGTTGCGTGATTATTTACTAGCAGCCTAGTGATGTCAACATTCGCCACAGTATTAACACTGATTCCCACATAGACGAAAATTTTCACAATCTCGAATGTATATCTGTCAAACCACGAATATACCAATTGTTTTTTGGTTAACAACAAGAACTTCGCCTTGTTCTCATTCGCTGTTTCACCCACATTTTTCACTTCTTAACCAACGCCATGAAATGCAGAACTTACGATGCGTTTCTTAAGGTGGATGATATCAGTGTAATCAGAATACGTCATAATGTACAATATCATCTTCTCCACATAAAGAAATCGCATTAAAGAGTAGCGTTTTTTGAAGCCATATTTGGTTTTGAAAGCGTAAAAAGCTCCTGTTCATAGTCTTATTAGCTTTGCAGGGAACTTGAATTCAGTTATAGCAGCATAGAAGCAACTCCTACACCCGCTTTCAAAAGCTGTTTTAAAGTTTTCAAAAGAATGGTGTGGGTCGATTCCCTAATTTTGAGTCTTACACAGGATTTGGTGTATCGTGGAAGTTTGATCGGTAGTGGATTTACCAAGTCTGAAGACGTACTGATAAGGTCCAATAAGCTTAAGCTTTGGCCTACATTCTGGCACATAATATGGTAGATAAGCACTAATAGATCATATTTACAAGATACTGACTTCGCGGTTATTTGCGCGGTATACGGGATCGTGTTTATCGTAGTTTGGGCAGAACACACCTCAATTCCGATCTGCAGGCAAGTGCCCTTCCGAACGTATTTAGCTTAAAATACATGCTTCTTATTAACACTTAACCTCCGTGTCTTAGCAGCTCAGCTAAAAATTTGTCCTTTTCACGCTGCTTTGTTGTTTTTTATCTGGGATAGTGCTCTTCTCACCTCGCAATAATCGTATGGCGAAAGGAGTAAAATAGCGTTGCGGGTTTGGTTTCGATTTTTTTGAGGGTTTCGGTTTCGGTTTCGATTCTGGTTGTTGTTGTGTTGACAGTGCTTTGCTCCATTCAATAGGCGCGACCATTCATAAACTGCCATCAAAGTCGTACAACGGGAGTTCAAGGAAACTATTAGTTTCAACGGAGTTGAACCATAGGTATGTTGTTTTTAGAGACGTAGTAGACTCCACATTACAATTTAAGAGATGGTTGGTGTCATGTGGGGACACATCGCATGCAGGGCATACATTAGTCGTTTCGAGGTTGATTCTGGACAATTAAGAGTTTAACCTGTTACAGTATCTAGAACGAACTTGGGCCAGGGTGACTCGTGTCTACGTTGGTAGTGTGCTTTCTTCTTCTGCAAGAGAATGATAGTGTATATTGACAACGGTATTCATCGGGCGCGTCCTGGCGTTTGCCGATTCCATGTGAATTTTGCCTAGGGCATCCTTATGCTTGTCTCGATCAAACGACTGTGAAGGCAGGTGCAGTATCTCTTCATAGTCCTTGCGAAGATGTTTCCTTATCCCTCTTGGATACAAGGCTATATAAAGCAATTGTTTACTGGGATATCCAGGTTTGTAACAATTTGTCAAAAACTGTCTGTTCAGCATTTCGTTATGCGATTTAATGTTGAGCTCTTTTGCCTAACTATGTTGATGAAAGACATCCCGTGGCAGTTCTGAGTGCAGCATTTCGGCAGACCTGCAGCTTTTTCCAGTGTGTGTGTTTTTAGTGCAGGTGACCAGACTGACGACGCGTAGCACATGTGCAACCAGCCAATTGCTTTGTAAGTTGTTAGCAGCGTTTCTTTATATTTTCCCCATGTTCTGCTGGTAAGCGATGAAATTATTGTTGTCGATATTTCGACCTCAGTTGGAAGTCATCTTCAAATATTTTGTACTCAAAATCAAAACCGTTTTTTTGACTTTTTAATATATACATTTACATATGTGGCCTACAGCTCTAATAAAAGTTTTTAATATGCACATTTTTTTTCATACGCAGCAGAAAAACAAGATAATCACGAAGTAACTATAATTTTGTTTCCAATACACCAATGTCAACTACTACCTGGGCCCGTATTACGATCCGTGTTCGAAAATAATTTTTTTTAATCACAATAGTCCTGAAATGGCAGATCGGTTTAATGACATATGTGAACTAGCGACAAAGAGGACTCGTTAGATCCATATCTTATTATAATTTTTAGAAATAGTTTGATATCGCTTGCGTGAAAAAAGTTTTCAGTAACTGATCGTAAAACGTAATACGGACCCTGTTTATTTAATTTTTTTTAATTTTTGTATGGCATTTAATTTTTGTATGGCAACGGCCGTAAAATTGTTAAAAGTGGTATCAATGCAGTACAAGCCAACTAATGGATTCAGCAGATACAATGGGTCACTTATTTGGCGGACAAGGAAGAAACTGACAGCAGAGTTGGCTGTGTGTGTCAAACGCCAAACGTCAGATAGACGACGTATCAATCGTCGCATACGTCATACTTTGCCAATTTTCTACATTGGCATACGTCAGCCACGTCACATATATTGCACAAATTTTTTTACTATTCTTAGAAGGCGTCTGTTATAAACTGGCGTTTAAAATAAAGCAGTGGCTTTAAGGCCCGTTTTTCAGTGCGGGTATAAGCTCCAGTCAAAGTTGAAAATAGTTTAACCCTGCCACTTTTTCCGCTAAGCTGAGATAAGCAGCAAAAATTTATGTTATCGAACAAAGGGGCAAGGTTAAACTCTAGTCAACTTTAACTAGAGTTTCAACTCGCACTAAAACCGGGCTTAAGTTTGCTAACTGTTTTGATGATGGAATCTACAATTGTATTGCTAAATAACGGTGTTTAAGGCATTCATTATATGCGTCACTCTACGCCACATACGTGATGTCAGTGGAAAATGGCGTTGATCATGACGCTGACGGATTGTATTTGCTGAGCTCATAATTACTAGTGAACTTAGGAGCAGATTATGTGTAACACAATGAGTAATTTTTTCTCGTGTGAACACAAAATTCCTATCAAATAAAAGCATTGTTGTTGTTGTAGCAGTACTTCGCCATATCCAATAGGTGCGCCCGATCAAAAATTGTCATCAATGTGCTCTAAACTTGCTGTTTCAACAGGGTGTTAGAGACGTTGGCTCCACATTACAAATGAAGAGATGGTCATTGGATTGACACATTGCAAGCAGGATATACATTTTATATGTCGGGGTTGATTCTGGAAAGGTGAGAGTTTAACCTGTTACAGTACCGAGATCGAAGTTGAGCTAGAGTGACGCGCGTTTTCCTAGGGAGAG
This sequence comes from Eurosta solidaginis, assembly GCF_040869045.1. Lineage (NCBI taxonomy): Eukaryota > Metazoa > Arthropoda > Insecta > Diptera > Tephritidae > Eurosta > Eurosta solidaginis. Next base: position 243,026,779 of record NC_090322.1, read on the forward strand.
TGCGTTCCTCCTCTGCGAGTTCTTGGCATTTTTCTTTAAGAACTGTATTCATCGGGCAATTCCCGACATAGAGGTCCGACACTTGTTTGTGGATATCACTGAGGACCTGTTTGTGCTTTTTTCTTCATACGGCTGTGATCTCAGGTGCCGTATTTCCTCATAATGCTTACGGAGATGGCCCATTAAGCCCCTGGGAGGTGTAGCCTTGTCAATCAGATATCTGTTTGGCTGCCCAGGTTTCTGGGTATTCAACAGAAAGTGTGTGTTCAGCATTTCATTTCTCTCCTTAATGGAGAGTACTCTCGCCTCATTGTGTAGGTGGTGTTTTGGGGATATAAGAATACAGCCCGCAGCGGTTCTGAGGGCAGTATTTTGGTAGGCCTGTATTTTCTTCCAGTGGGTAACCTTTAGGTTACATTCATTCACTTCAGTGAGTTACAGTAAACCTGAATGCCTCTATGTATTTTTTGATATAACATAGTGGTGACTGTGAATGAGAGTGAGTGCGACGCAAAGTGCCACGGCGTCTTAAATAATCTGGCCATTAGTTTGTCGAATTATAAGTTAGCCTACTGGTAACTTTACTACATAATTTTAAGATTGTCAACGGCATTAGCTGGAATTCAATTATTCTTCCATTCATATGACTCTTGTGTATAAGAGAGAACTTGAGGTCATATATAATATCGCTGCAAACAACGGATATAAAAAAGCACTAGTAGATAAGCTCAGAAGGACAAATGGAGAACCAAAAAGAAATAATGAAAAGGAAAATAATAGCTGGACGACTATGACATATACTGGAAAAGCAACATATAAATTGGCAAACTTCTTTAAAAAATACAACATTAACACAGCATTCAAAACATCGAACAACCTAGGGCGAAAACTAAGAACTAACATTAACTCAGAGGATCCGTTTAGCAGCTACGGCGTATACAAGCTTACCTGCGGATGCCAGCATAGGTACATAGGACAAATAGGACGGCAAATAAGAACGAGGTTCAGAGAACATATTAGAGATTACAACAAAAAAATACGGAATCCAAACATTATATCCGAGTCTAACTTCGCGAATCACATGGTCGAGAATGAATGTTCCCCAGCAAACATCAATAAAATAGTTAGGGTTCTTCACATACAAGAAAAGAGCCGACGTCTCAACGTACTCAAAAACATGGAAATCTGCAAACAGAAAACATTCGACGGTAGAATAATAAAAGAATAGATAAACACAATTTCTGACACAATATTCGAGCCTTTAAAACTTGTTTACAGGAAACAACGTAATCACACAGGTACAACAGACAAATACACAACAACAAATAAACACAAAACAATTAACACACCAAAACAAAAAACCGACAAAGAAGGTCAAACGACTAAAATCACAGATTTTTACCTACCCCAGTCAGCCACACAAATCGATTAGTAAACCACCCTCGGTTCTGAATGAACACACAGCACATACACATAATTAAATATACACAAGCATCCATTTTGACAATACCTGCTTATGTACCTACGAACTATAAATACAGGACGAACGACAACAACATATCAGAACGAAAATCGACACTGATGATGGCACAACGCCGAAACCCGTTTGTATCAAAACCAAATTTGACGGAAAACCGTTTCAATATACATCATTTATCCACCCTGTCGGAAAATCAACAAAACAAAATAAGCCATTTATTACTTCATGTAAGTATTGTTTTCAATAAAACCGTTTAACTAAAATTTTTTTTAATTATTTTATTTTCAAGTTTTTAGTCTCATGTATGTATTATGTGTTCCAAATATGAAGCAAATCGGACCACAAATACGATTTTTTTTGAATATCTCGATCCTTCCGCCACCTATCGGAGTTTTTTCTTATTATTGCATTGTCATCGGGTTCTGAACTGTATTCCAAATTTCAAGCGTGTAGCTTATCCGGAAGTTACTTAAAGTTTAATTACAAAATTCGTCCACAACGGCCGTGCGGCCGGCCTGTCAAGTCAAGCTAAATAAAACCGCTTTAAAATGAACACCTCGTTGATCAAGCAGTTCACACCCTCCGTAACAATATTGTCTAACTCACCAATGCGAGGCGAATATTACTGCCAGTATGAATATATCATACACATATTTAGCAGGCGGAGCTCTGGCAACCTCAAGTTCCTAATGGAACTAGAGGTGGCGGAGCTTTATGGTCATTTTAAATCGTTTCCGAGATGGTCGGGCTAGTACCTTAATGGTGGTTGTTACCGGACGGTACGGATCTATATTCGGCAAAAGACCATCAACATCATAACAGTCACCAAAACATTCGGAGAGTATATTTATAGCTTTAACAAGATCACCTCATTAGCCATGCTAAAACTGAGTAAGTGAATAGCGCAATCTTCATTGAAATGATTAGGTAAAATCTCAATTACTCGTATCGTTAAAAGTTAATGAGTTCCACCACAGATATGATCGGGGGTGAGGAAATATTCATTTTAAAATTTTTTGTTTTTAATTTTTTAGTTAATAAAACTGAGTTAATTTTCGGAATCCCGCAAAATACTTAGCTTTTTAGAGAAATTTATAGTTTTTTCTGTGCGTCCTTTTGCTTCAGTTAAAGTGGCATTAAACTTCGATTATAAAATAACTGATTTCAAATTAGATCAAGTTCATTTCAAGTAAATAACGTAAACCAAATTACCAAATGCGTGTAGGCCTCAAAGTGTTATCAGCAAAAATATTGCAAATTTCTTTCATCTTAAGTATTCACAGACTCGCAAAAATGATCAGTCGTTATGGAGCCAAGCACTTGTTAGGAGCAAAAAACTTTAGTAAGTACGAGAGAAAACAGTTTTTAAATAAAAAAAACGGTCAAGGCTCTTTTCGCTACGATCTGTTTACATTTGTGTATACTGAAATGGATTTGTGTATTTATACTTCGAATTATTTGAAAAAGGAAATCGAAATCGGTTTGCAAAAAAAAAACATTTTGGTTATCTCAGTTCAGTTAAAAAAGTGATCGAGATTCTTAGAAAAAGCGATGCCTTCCAACGAAATTTGATAAAAGCAAGTGGAACAAAGACATTATACAATGAAGTTTTATTTTTTAATTTGGTGTTCTTTTGGTGTGTATCTCGGTATCATTACAAACACAACTTGTAGACGTATCTCGGTGTGGCTTGCGTACTACTACACGGCCATCTTAAGGATTTAAGGGGTTGTGTAGCGCAACCCTCTCAAGGGGTTGCCAGCGCAATATATAGCTCCTCTAACCCAATTGTCAACCTCACCTACCCGCGGCGAATCCTGTTTCATTAGGGGGTGGGGAGGGAGGGAAGGCCTTGAATGTTTAATGTGGTCATTTAATCATTCCCGAGATGGTCGGGCTAGTACCTGAATGGCGCTTTGTTACCGGAACGTACCGGATCTATATCCGGCAAAGGACCATCGACATCGATAACACACCACAAAGCCTTCGGGAAGTGTCTTTATCGTTAATACAACAACATCAAAAACAGCCATCTTAACATAAAAGTGCAAGGACTGCGAGCTTCATGTGAATTGTAGTAAAATTTCTCTGCTTTTTCTAACATAAAGTTCAGTGTTTCTAGTCAAGTCTGGCCGGCAAGTCCCCATTCTGTCAAAAAAATCTGAGTGATGTTAATCCTAAAATCGGAGTTATCGAAAGCGAGATGAGTTCATATCAGATCATCGTTTACTGCGCCATTTCTGTGCTCAGAGCTGTTCTCCTACGCAAGGAAATGCAAAATTTCCTAAATGCGAGATCACTGAGAAGCTTTTCATCCAATATACCCATGAAAGCGACGATTTCCGCTTGAAAGACACTACGTAGATCGGGCAACTTGAATCTGCGACTTACTTCGGGGGCTTTCAAAGAAGGAAAGGAAGTTTACTTTCCTGTGTTTATCTCTATGAAGAAGTGCAGGCAGTTCACAACCCCGTTGACAATTTAAATAAGCCAAATTAAAGATCGGGTAGTGAAAGGTGTTTCTAGAACGTTAACCGGTTGCATAGCTAGCGTTGCATTCCATACAAAAGGATAAGTTGTTGCAAGAGCTCCCTTAATTCGAACCAGATCTCTTCGTTATAGAGCAAACTACAAAACTTTACAGTTTCTCAGCTTAACAAATTAAATTGCCATGCCAACATCTTCTCAAAGTAACTTGCCACGATTTAAGGTTTTCGAGGTCCTTTCTATTTCCCATGCTGCAGCGTATTATGATCGTTGTGTGAAGGGCTTCTTTTCCTGAGGCGCAATTAAACACCGCCTATGCCCCAGAATAATTTTCTAAGCTTCGTGTAAAATGTATCCTGCAGTTGCTAGTTGGCTTCTTACGTTTCAGACATAGCAGCTCATCTTCCTACCTCACCATGGAATCCACACCTTGGCATTTGGCTCTATCCACAACTTCAATCCACACGTTTGCGCCTTGCCTATGCAGGCTTGCAACCACTATCCCAAGCCATCCTATATCGTATCAACTTAACCTCACTGCATCAGTCCGCTGATAAAAAGAATGATTACGTTTCACTGGTCCTGAAGTCAGCTTTCGGTAGACATCTGCTTAAAGGAATTACTAAGATCAATAAGTTGCGCAATCAAGTACTGCTTCGCGATGGCATTCACATTCTCGGCGAAAGCAGGGCTTATAGTTGTACCTACCTTAGGCCTCCCGAGAAAACCGAAGTCTTCATGCTTTTTCCTTTTCGCTTATAATCTATTTCGTCTGTTCTCTGCTTTATTAGCATTTGACCACTATTTCCTCCCTCCGTCTGACTTGAAGCTTTAAAAGCAGTTAAATAAAAAAAGAACGTCTGCCACTCGGGGACTGCCCCGGTAAAGCTATTGCATATTATCAACTTATGCAATTATAATATTTATGCAACATTTTGTTTTCTTTGATATTAATTCAAGTTAACCTTTTTAAGCGTGGTGACCGATAAGAAAACAAATTTTTTACTTTTATTGAATAAATGAGAAGTTAATATTTAACTTTCACTTTAACTTTAACTTTAACTTTAACATTCACTTTAACTTTAACTTTAACTTAAACTTTAACTTTAACCTTAACCTTAACTTTAACTTTAACTTTCACTTTAACTTTAACTTTAACTTTATTTTTAACTTTAACTTTCGCTTTAACTTTAACATTCACTTTAACTTTAACTTTAACTTTATGATCCGGGGTGGGCGTGAGCTTAGCACCTGCTAACAAGCCATCCTAATATAAACGCACGCAAGTCATTTTCTGTCAAAAATGTCTCATGCACATACAACTTGTATGAGAGCAACTCAAATTAAATTTGCTGCGTGAAAACCTAACTCGATTTCCAATTTTTGTTCTGCGTGACATTTAGATTTGACGTTTGCACACATGCTTTTACATTGTCGCATCGCATGCTTATTTGGGTTAGGGCAAAAAACGCCGGTTGTTTGCGTGCGCTATAAAAACGCAGTGCGGTTTTATTAGGTTTGCTTGTAAGCGACCATATATGTATGTATACGATAAGCGATAGCACAATGGCTACTTCGTGAAAATCAACGACAGCTCTTTTAGTTTGATTTCGATGGTCGTACGGTGAGGAAGTGTCGCACGCATGCTTAAAACAGAGTACCAAAGAGTGCGTGTGACATATGTTCACCATACAAGCATTGAAATCAAACTAAATAAATAATTGATTTTGCTTTCGTGCTCGCTACGCGTTCGTGTTTACTAACACATTCTCAATTTGGTAACCTGCCCACCGCTGATTGTGATAGAGATCCAATATTATGTATTTGGCCTGTTGCTAACACCGAACCTTTATGAAGGTTTTCGAATCTTTTCGAACCTTTTCGGGCCTTTTCGGATATTTTTTGACAAATATCCGTTACGGTTTTTTTTTGATTTAGTCGCCAAGCCAGTGATAAAATCTATGCAATAGCTTAAAAAAATTAATAAATGCAGGACACGAAAACCGCCGAAGTGATTTTAGGCCGACCTTCTGTTCCACTTTTGTTTCTTGTATTTTTTCTACAAATTGGCGGGACGGGACCAATATGTTTTACGCCGACACCGAACGGCATCTGCAAGGCAGATGAGTTTTCACAGAGAAGCTTTTCACGCCAGAAATACACTTGGAGTGCTTGCAAAATCACTGCCGAGGAGCGCTCCCGCTTAGAATTTTTTTCTAATTGAAAAAACTGGTTGTGAGGTTGTTTGCCGAGGGCTTGAACCCAAGATCTTCGGTGTGGTAGGCGGTGCATGCTATCGATACACTTTGGTGGGTAAAGGTAGTTGCTTTTCTGAAAGTAGGAACCTTATTTCTTTCAACAATGGATATCTTATCGGGAAATTTTTTCATCGACTTTATCCAATCGCTGCATCTTCCAACTCATACCGGTTGCAGTATGGATGCTTTTAGTTAAATTCCTTCGACCTATTTCCACTGCCTTTTGTAGCGATAAAGAGACTCCTCGCCAGTTTTCGGGAGCTAAAGCGAGGTAGATGGCAATTTTCCAGATACTGAACCATTACGTAACGGGAAATAGCACTATTGACGTACTTCGAGGTCATGTTCTGTGAGGAACTTGAGGTTGTCAGAACCTCGAGTCGCAACAGCTATATGAATCCAAGTTCGCTGGGTAGACTACAACTCTCAGTTGGTGTACAAGTTTTATTACTGCCAGGTAGTAAGAAATTACTTTTCTGCTTCCTACCCTTCCCCACTAATCTTCTCTGTTCGGATTCACCTACCGACCTGGGCATTATGTACGGAAAGTCGATTACCTCCCGATGGATATATTTATCCCTCCTTCTGGTAAAGGCCGCACAGCTGAGCATAAAGTTACTAAATGATTACAACCCGTCGTCCTCTGTACGGCATAACAAAGCTAGAGCTGTCCAGAATATTTGGGCGTACTGCATGAACTCCCATTTGGCAACATCGTTTTAGCACTCCTTATATCTTGACATTCAAATACTTTGTAATAAAAAGTAGTTCGAAGCCACTGCGAGTGTACTCAAGCAATTCCTAACAGCCTCGAATTCACTGAGGCTAAGTAGTTAAAGCGTCGCGTAGCATCCGTGGTAAAAGTGTTTAGTACTGATTATTAGACAAGAGTCCCATCGAAAAGAATATAAGCAATACAAGATAATCGAAGCCTTCCGAAGCCTGATATCCACATTTAACTTCCATGACAACGTGCAGTCAAAAATAATCTGAAGGTATTTAACTCTGATAGATAGCATCAGCGCTTTTCCCTCAAATGAGGCTGGTCTTAGTTCAGGAATCTTGTACCTCTTCGTAACTAGAAAGAGCTCCGGTTTGCTAGGGTAAACAAATACCCTTGTCAAATGACGCTTAGTGTATTCAGAAGTCTCTTCCTACAAAGATTTGCCTTCATAGGGCAATACTTGGCAGTCTCCACCCGCTAAGTTCTGAAGCAGTTGGTTCACAACCACAGCCTGAAGCAGGTTAGAAATAATACCTCTATATGGCATACACGCTTCTCAAGTTTCTTCGAACCGTCGGCCCTACTCACTTTTCCCTTACCGTTCTACCACTCAGCAGTATGCTGACAAATTCTATAACAGTCGATACGACAACCAGTGCCAGTAGGCCAAGTTCAATGGTCTGTGGCTGTATTTTGTTGAAGATTCTTGGATGTTAAAGAAGGCCCTTATAAAAAAATCTTTACTCTCGAGTAAACCGGGCGAAGAGACGTTTATGTAGAGAGGTTTACAGTAGGCTCGTTGAGATTTCGGAAACGCTTTTGAGGAATCTTGATCCATACGTAAAGGTAAATCGGGGTTTCTAACGTTTATAAAAGTAACGATGGTGTGTTGGTGATGGATGTTTTGGAGATATACCCTAACCTCAGGTTATGTTTTCTTATTGGGGCAAATTTATACTTAGCTGTTTGCTTTGACGAAGTCTTATGGCCGAGAAATGAAAAATCCAAATTAAATTTTACTTTTTCCCATCTACACGTTTACGGTTTGTTTGACCTAAGTATTTTCTTTACTTCTTTTAATTGTAGATAAATATCATCTCATAACCCTGTGCTAAAAGGCAAAATGCGTATAATTTATAGAATCAATTTAATCAAATGGGTGCTCATTCTTTACGGTACACTTTGTAGGCCCACTTCCGCTCAAGTTTTCTATGGTGAGTTTAGTTCGAAATCAAGTGGTTTTATTAAATTTATCTTTACATATTTTTCTAAAGAGAATGATCGCTGTGATTCCGACACATATAGAGGCTTTTGCTTACTATCCAGCAAATGCACAGAGTTGCCAGCTATTATGCATGAGTTGGGTTTAAAGAATACCGATGTGAAACATTGTGGCTTCGCTGTTTTCGAAGAAATTATTTGTTGTCCGTAAGTTTTATTTATTATGGTTACAATCATTTATTTCAAGTAATTAATGAGTAAAAAAATTCTTAAATATTTTTTTTGCTCTCTTAGAACTAGGCCAAAACCAGGAGGAACACCTCACACAGATGAATCTACTTCTACCGAACTATCTGGCACTGAAATTCAAGATATGCTTTCAAGCATAGACCCCAAAGACGATTATAATGATCAACAGGCTACAGATAAATTTGATAGCCCTGGTTCCTTTGAAGACATCACGGATGGTGATGTCATTGAACGATTTACTTCAAATGAGGGGAAAAGTGATGAAATGTCCTCAGAGGAAACCCGGAAACACAACAGAGATCCAACTGAAGAGGAAATAAATAAAATTTATAACATATTTCGTGCTAACCCCGTCTTTATTGGCAATTCCAATGATGATGAAGTACAAGTCAACGGTACAGTACCCTATCAAAGCACAGCTCCAATTGATTTACCCATTCAACTAAAACCTGCTAGCGCTCAAATATATTATGGTGAGTTTAATTTAGTAACATTATTTAGTTAAAAAAAAAAATTTTAAATATATAATTGCTTTTTTAGAGTATGACCCATGTGGTTTTGGCAAATATAACGGCACTTGTTTAGTAGCTAGCAAATGCACAGAGTTGCCAGCTATTATGCATGAGTTGGGTTTCAAAAGTTCCGATGTAGCCAATTGTGGCTTTGCGCTTGTGGAAGAAATAATTTGTTGTCCGTAAGTTCCACATACAAAACTCTCACACCGTTATTTATATAGAAAGCTGTTTTTATTTATCGATTTTGGAATCAATTTCGTTCCGATCTTGGAAATTGAAAGGCATAAATTAGCGTGCCATACTTGCGTGCAATAAAGTTCGTAGAAAACCAGACTTTAAACCAACGCAGTTGATAATTTTCTGAAATGCTGTTTTTTTTTACATTTAAGTAAAATTCCATTCAATAAAATTTTCTAAAAAAGTCTATCAACTGCTGAGGCAATTTCCATCAACAACTTTTCTCATGCAACTGTGGTTGATTGGAATGTGAAAACGGTCGTGCAATAATTGACTGCAATAAAGTTTGTAGGCAGTCAACTTCTGGATCAACTCGATTATTTATTTTATGCAACTCTGGCTTTGTTTACATATGAACGCTTAAAAACAATTATTTGTGTAGGGATTTCCACTTTTTTCCTCATTTTATTCCTAATTAAATATTTTAATTTTTTAGAAATTTTTCATTCTTTCAAACTATCTAAAAAAAAAATCGATTAACTGGAATTGATTAAAAAATTGAACCATCTGAATGCCTTAATAATACTAACCTGATTGCTTAAAAACTATCTAAAATGTTGTTTACATTGATCAATTGCGCAATCAACTTTATAAAGATGGAATAGTAAAACAAACAGACGTGCAATAAAGCTGTGAAAGCAATGAATAAATTTAATTTTTTGCACTGTATATCTACACATTTGGACATTGATAACAGCCATTCTATTGAATTCTACATTTAAATTCATTATATGTATTTCTGACTGGCAATTAGAAATTTTCTGTAAAATGTTTGTGTCTGGAGAAATGATTTGTGCAGATTTTTTTGAAGTAATATTTTGTTCACTTTTCTCAATACTTTTTTTACTGTAAATGGGTGATTAAACTCTGTGCAATCATAGTTGATGCAACTAAAATTGATTGCAAAATTGATCCATATAAATAGGTGATTAAAATTTTTGCAATCAATTTTTCTCATGCAAATAAAATTGATTGCAAAATTTATCCATGTTACCACTTCATTTATTTTCTTAAATTTCTTTGTTTCGTTTTTTGTAGAACCAAGCCAACCCCAGTGCAAACACCTAAGGAATTGTCAAATGAATTGACAAGTCTTCTGAAACCATTTGAATTTCGTCCGCCACTGGAAAATGAAACTACTACTTCGTCACAAGATAGCGAAACAATCAAAAGCTGGCTTGCAAATAATTTTAAACAAAATGTTCCAACTCTCATAAGCGAAACAGGAACTTCCACTTTCAATTCACAGCCCATTGGTGACAACAATGAAGACACTGTAATATCAAGAATACACGAAACTCCAAATAATTACAATGAGCATGGGCGTACTGAGGTTATTGGAGATGACATGATGAATAATGAAAATGTGAATAATACTGATTGGACTAATTTCATATTTAATGTCAATTTTGGACTCAATCAAATGCCTACGGAGAAAAATAAAGTAGGAAATGGTGGCAGCGCTCCTCTCATGGTCAGTGACATTGCGAAGGACAAGAATACAACCAAACAGTCAAATGGAAAACTAATACCACCAGGCTATTTAAGTAAAGTAGCTCTAACTGAAGATCAGCTAAAACCCGATCAAAGTGACAGCGCTGATAATGATAAGAAAACACAAAGAAATTATTCTTTAATTATCAACCAAAATGATTTACAAAAAGTGGAACTCACTAAAGCTCAAATGGAACAAGTAAACGCTTTGTTTAATCAAAAACCCACACTCAGTGGCAACTTTAGTAATACAATAAATAATATAAATATCACAAATATACATACACATAATCTAATACCGAATGGAATACCGATAGAGCCGAACACTTTGGGAATGGAAGATGAGAATGCTCAATGGTTCATAGTGGACGTAGATGATTCTACGATAAGTAGCAACTCCGGCCTAGAAAATACTGAACTAAGATTTATAAATAATCCCGTACAAAATGGAATACCGATTGAGCTAAAATTATGCGAAAATCAATATATTAATGCGAAAGATGACAAACAAAAAAGCGTAAGTCCTAAACTTACTGTCAAGGCACAATTATGTAGCAACTCCAATGTTATGAATACACAAAATATCAATGCAATGCCAACGAAAAGCGCAATATACAATAGTTTGCCAATAGAAAACATTTTTTTACCAAAAGAAGATGTTAAAGAGGAGGAAATTTCGCGAACGAAAGCCAAATTTAATGTAAATTCTGTTGTAGATGGCAACTCGAATCCTGAAAATACACTAAAACTTAATTTGATCAAACCAAATCCGTTTCAAATAGGAATACCAATTGAAGAAAACTATTCGAGTAACGAACAAAATAATTTGAGTAACCAAGACATTCAAACTAAGAGCAGTCATAAAATGTCAGGCCTTTTTAAAATTAAAAAAACTAAATTAAATGACAACTCTAATAATGAAAATACTGCAAAAAATATTGAAAGCCTAAATGAAGCTGATATCCAGAGGACGCTCTTAATAAATATGAACGCTTCATTAGAGAAGCAATATCATCAAACCCATTTACCCAGGCAACATAATCAAAACAAGCATGGTGCACCTATTGAGTTAAACAAAATGGTACCACTGCCATTCCCAAGTAACAACATGTTTATTGGTAACCCTTTTCTGCGGAGTACTCGAAAGCACATAAAAACTAAGAAACAGACAAACTTACATAGTGGTCATCAAAGAAAAAATATAAAAAGGCGGTTTTCTTCGAATTTGAATAGAATGTAAACATTTTTATTAAATAAAATATTTCTCTATTGATAAAAAAAAAATAAGAAAAAATAATAAAAAAAAATATAAGAAAAAGATTACTATTCATACATAATTGATAAAAAAACCAAAACATATTTTTAAATTTCCTTTTTCATTTTGTAACATTTGCAATAAACCTTCCTTAATTGAAAAAAAAAACATTTCTTATTTCATTTCAGAAGAAGTTCATAAGAACATCTTAATAGTTTAACAAAAACAAAAAAAAAAAACAACAAAAACCAAAAATAAATAAAAAATTTTAATTTCTTTAGATGAAAAATTCTTTTAAATTTTTTCATTTTATTTTAACAGTTTCATATGTTTAATATTAATAAATTAAATAACTAATAAAATTTATTTCCTTTTTTAATAAATAAAATAATTATGTATTGACAAAAGCAAATAAAAAAATCTTTTTAAATTTCTTATAATATATAAAAATATAAGGAGCGATAACCTCAAAAGAGATTTTAGGCCGAGCTTCTCTTCCAATTTGCGCCGTGCTTTTCTTAAGTTTTTGTTTTTACAAATTGGCGCGACGGGACCTACTTGTTTTATGCCGACTCCGAACGGCATTTGCAAGGCAGATGAGTTTTCACTGAGAGCTCTTCATGGCTTAAGTACACTCGGAGTGCTTGCCAAACACTGCCGAGGGGCGACCGCGTTAGAAAAATTTGCTTATAATTGAAAAAACTTGTTAATAAAATTTTGATGTTGGGCGTGAACCCAGGGTCATCGGTGTGGTAGGCGTAGCATGCTACCATCACACCACGGCAGCCTCCAAATAATAAATAAAATTCCTATACAATTTGCAATAAACATCTTAATAGTTTAACAAAAACAAATATTTAAATTTCTTTTGGATTTTTTTTTATGCTTAATATTTTCTTATTTCATCTTAATAAGACAGAGCAACGGCGTTGGTTTTTTGGTGGGAAAGGGACTTCGCCGTCAAGTGAAAACCTATAGTCTCGGCAGCGGCTGTACGTAGTGAGATAGAAATATGCTCCCAATGCTCGGGTAATTGTCGAAAGTGCGGTGAGCAAGTATTAGACACGAGGAGAGTAATTATCAGCTATCAATTTTGTGAGCAGCTTTTTGATGGGAAACATTCGTTGAGCCTCGAGGGCAAAACTTCGTTTAGTGGTCTGAGCCCATATTTGGATTTAGTAGAGTGCGCACAGCCTGGGTCCTTGTGCTATACTTTCCATACATCACGATATGATACATTTCGTTTCGTGCTATTGGATCAGGAGACAGCCAAGTAGTTTAGTGTTCCTTTCTTTTTATGCTGGATTCTGATACCAATCAAACCGCTGTAAGATGTTACAACAAATTCTTACCTTCCTTATCGTTGAGGTCGCAATTTTTTGATGTCACAGTGTGGGCAGCAGTTATAAGTTAAGTGATTTATTAATAATTTTATTGTAATGGCCAATTTCGCGAATTTTGATAGCGAAATTTCACGAGTCTCGATTAATGGAAATTCTCTATTTATGCGATTGGCTGATAAGAATTTGATGTCTGATGCTGCAAAATTGGTATGACATGAGCGATGATTAAAAGCTTGATATTCTTGTTTTGCACAGCAAATCGCCATCAGGTCGGTGTGAAGATCTTCTTAAGTATCAAATATCGCACACTAACTACAAAAGAGTCACAACTTGAAAAAATGTAAATGTTCAGGAGAGAAGAAAAACGGTTTATGTGAAAACGTCTGTAATGTTATACCGAAATCCAGTTTTACAAAGAAGGATACCTTCATTATAAAATGAATTGACGAAATTTTGTTGTAATTATTTGTTTACGGACAAAATATATAGCAATTTCGAATTATAACTATTTCTAAAAAAACTTACTACTCGTACATTCAAAATTATTTTATCAAAAAAGGCACATTTCGCAATAATACAAGCAACTTTACTCACTCTTTACGTATAAAAAGACACAATTTTAAATAATACACAACAAAGTTAAAAGTTGTTTGCAACAATATAGTCAGAATTTAAAATAATACACTTTATGCGTAATAAAACTGTTCACTTGTTCTTAAGCAGATTGACACAATTAAAAACATTACTCTTTAGTTGATAGAGCGCAAGCGATGCAATCAACACGAAAACTGGCATAACGGTAATTTTACAGTTAAAGGAGAAAATAATGACAACTAAATTTAAGGGGCAGTTAGAGATCTGTACTGTGAATTGGTTTATGGAAAAAAACCGATTTTGAAAAATTTTAAGCTGTGACTCTTTTGTAGTTAGTGTGCGATATGTGTCGCAGCGTGTTGCTGTTCGTGTGCGTGCTAGCAGTAAGTGGATCTCGAAAAGTCAGCTTCTGGGTAAGCAAAATATAGAAACTAGTCTTTATTTTTTATTTAATGAGGGTCGTTTGGCAGATAAGAAGTGCATTTGGGAGTTTCATGGAAGTGTGTTATCAAAAGACCGTCATAAGTTGAAACAAGCTCCTATTTTATAAGCTTTTATTTACTTTCACTTTTGTTGTCTGTAATGGAATCTTGCAAGTTAAATTTGATACACTTCCCGGTGTCCGATTGAGCTGAAATTTTGCACACATGTATAACTCCGATGACAATGCAATATAACTTTGTTAGAATTTGATAAATTAATCGATAACACAGTTATCGGTAAAGATTTGTATTTACTTTGGCATAACAGCCTAAGTCCCATACAAACACGCCGGTACCTATCCTTGGATTGTGATATTTGGACGTGGTGAATCACGTGTCACGCGTGGTGAATCTCATCGCTCGCGAAAAGCGGAGACACAACCCTCTGTTGTATTTCTGTGTATAACCAACATAGCTGAATTTTTAAGGCTGTTTAACCCTGTAATCTTTTCTGTAATTTATTTTGCTTTTGGAAAAATTACCTATTTGAAAAAAGCTGGCTGAAAAATATTGGCATAACAGCTTAAGTTAAATCAAGAATGGAAAATCTTTGGAAAATTTGAGCAGATGTGGCAATTTCGCGCGTCCGTTGAACGAAATATTGACAATCTGCTGATCATCGCTAAGAAATTAGCGACATTCCATCAACTAAGCAGCACTTTAGCAATACTAGTGTTATTATTTAGCCGCTCAAACACACAAATATTAATTGTGCATTAAATCTAAAATATACAAATACACCATAATAATTTACACGGCCAAAGCCATAATAATTCACACGGGTCATCAATTCTTTCTCTGATTCAAAATCTGAACTACCAGCGCTACCGTCAACAGCTCAGTGTCATCACTGCCAGTAGCGCCAATAACACCAAACTCGTGCCTGACACACAAAAGTCGTTTCACTCAATAGCGCAAGTAAAATGTACTACGCACTCACTACTAAGAAGCGTCAAAAATTCGCTTGGAGTAATTTCGTCAATGAGCTACCATTGAGCTGGCACCGCATTGGCGCTGGCGCCATGCAATTTACATCACTAAAATTGCGCGAATGCCCAGGCTCATGACTTCAATACTTATATTTACAATGCTTTAAACTTTAAATACACCTCTGAAGTTGCTGCGCATAAAATGTGTACTAATAAATTCCAATACGCATTATACGCAGATGTAACTGATATATGTGTTTTTGTTTCACCCCCTATACTTATATTTAAAGCTTTTATAAGAACAAGCTTCTATTACTTGTTAATAAAACGAACTAAAAAGTAAAAAATAAAATTAAAGAAAAAAAAACTTTTTTAAAAATAAGCTTTTATTATTTTGGTTAATAAAATTAACTAAAAAGTAAACAATAAATTGACTCTAAAGAAATATAACACTTTATAAGTTCATTGTAAGCTTAAACGATAATTAGGCTTTTTCGTCTGCGACAAAAAAATTCTATATTGTACATAATTATATATTTTTAACATTAAAACTTTACACCTAAATTATTAAATCTTACAGTTTATATCACAGTCCTAATTGTTCTAATAAAAGCGTGTTACATTGCGATAGCAAGAAAAGGAGATCCTAAATGTTCTTAATTATACCATCAAAATTTAACACGTTTTTTATTAGAACAATTAGGACTGTGATATAAACTGTAAGATTTAATAATTTAGGTGTAAAGTTTTAATGTTAAAAATATATAATTATGTACAATATAGAATTTTTTTGTCGCAGACGAAAAAGCCTAATTATCGTTTAAGCTTACAATGAACTTATAAAGTGTTATATTTCTTTAGAGTCAATTTATTGTTTACTTTTTAGTTAATTTTATTAACCAAAATAATAAAAGCTTATTTTTAAAAAAGTTTTTTTTTCTTTAATTTTATTTTCTTTGTTAAATATATCAAAACTCTGGTTAAAACATATGTAGGTGCAGCCAATTTTGAAACGAGTCTTATAGTTTGTCTGAACTTGGGAGGTTAAGTCAAACACTTAAATAGGCAGGTGATTTCATGGTCCCACACGTCATTCTTAGAAAATGGTAGCTTTTCGTATAAATTACGCATTCAAGATTTATATTTGATTAGCTTTATATCAAACTAGCAGACCCGTCAGACGTTGTTCTGCCCTAAATTTGGTCTATCTACATAAATTTTAATAAGCTTTTTCCGTCTAACTCTGCTCACCCACCCCCCTCACTTTTTCTTAATCCTTTTATTCACTCCACCCTCCGTCTTTCGCTTCATCTATCTCTATCTTTGTCTCACTCTATCTCTTTCTCAGTCTCCATCTCCTTCCTTCTTTTCTTTTCTCTCAAGCGTTTCCCATTCTTCTTCATCCCTTATTACCAGGCAAATCGAATAGGACGTATGTAAATAGTTATGTGGGTATTATTAATTCATGTCTTTATTTCGGCTTCGCATGCACATTTATCAGTTTTGCCAGGTTAATGCAACTAAATCGAATATGACAATGAAAATTACTTTAAAGCTCTCGGCAACAACTTTCATTTGATATCCATATTACACACACATTCTAGGGGTATCCGGGTCCAGGTTTTGCCCATATCTTGAGACCCTAGTCACCTAGATGGTATAAAAATTACTCTGTACTAAAGCACTCATCAACAGCTTCAATTTGATACCCATAATGTAAAAACACATCCTAGTGTTACCCTGATGCACGTTTTGGCCTATATCTGAAGAGCCTTCACAAATATGTATGAAAACTACCCTGTACTAAAGCACTCATCAACAGCTTTCATTTGTTATCCATATTGTATAAACACATTCTAGGGGTACCCGCGCCCACGTTTTCGCTTATATCTCGAGACCCTAGTTACACGCGGGTACGAAAAATACCCCGCATCAAAATACTCATAAACAGCTTACATTCGATACCCATATTGTACAAACATATTCCAGGATTACCCAGGTCCACGTTTTGATCTCAAGACCCTATCCAGAACGGGATAAAATTAGCCTATGTCTGTCTCCTGGTTCTAAGCTACCCCTCCACCAATTTTCAGCCAAAAATGTTCTTCCGTTACTTCCTCTTCAATCACTCTTTATCTATTAAAAAAAGCGCATCAAAACCCGTTGCGTATTTATAAAGGTTTAAGCATTCAAAGGGCATCATAGGGACAGAAAAGGCGACTTTGTTTTATACTATGTAGTGATGTACATCCATCCCTACCTATAAACCTACGCCCGAAGTTAAATAACGCAGCGAATGCTATATATGTACGTATGTATGTGTCGCATCAAGCCTCACTCAAAAGCAATTAGCGCGGACAGTTCACAGCGAACAAACACACATACGCATTTTTTGATACAAATGTTACTTTTGTTTAAACAATTTGGCTGATATAAGAAAGGAATCAAGTATTTTTTTTGATGCAGATCGAAGGTAAATATTTCAAAGTTTTACTGAAAGTAGAATTTTTTAAATCCATCCATCCGTTTATGAGTTATAGCTGTGTAAACAAAAATTTTATGATTTTTTACTACATTTTGGCAATTTGCCACGCCCCTATAATATATACTTTCAAATTATATTAAATGTACCATCTCACGTAGCTAAGCTTTCAAATGCAAAACACCGTTTTAAAATCGGAGCATTCTGTGTGAAGTTATGTGCATACATGGCATTTAGCGACTAATTTATAAGATTTATAGATAGATAGATAAGTTTTCACTTTTAAGCTATAAACTTTCTAAATTTAGTTCCACTTGCAGAACAGCAAGTATTTGATAATTTTCATACTCAGCGTGCTTTGCACACAGAGTATATTAACTTTGATTAAATAACGGTTATACTAGCTGCAGAACTTAACCGCACTGGAACAATATACTATAAAAGCGTGGAATTACTGGCATATGCTGATGACATTGATATCATCGGCCTAAACACCCGCGCTGTTAGTTCTGCTTACTCCAAACTGGAAAAAGAAGCGGTAAACATGGGTTTGATGGTGAATGAGGACAAAACCGAGTACCTGCTGTCATCGAGCGAAGAGTCAGCGCATATGCGCCTTGGCAACCACGCTACTGTTGGTAGCCATAATTTCGAAATAGTAAAAGACTTCGTTTATTTGGGAACCAGCATCAACACTAGCAACAACATCAGCACTGAAATCCAGCGAAGAATCAATCTTGCCAATAAATGTTACTTTGGACTAGGTAGGCAATTGAAAAGTAAAGTCCTCTCTCGGCGAACGAAAATCATACTCTACAAGTCACTTATCGTACCCGTCCTGCTATATGGGGCAGAAGCATGGACCATGACAACAGCAGATGAAGCGGCTTTGGGAGTGTTCGAGAGAAAAGTTCTTCGAAAGATTTATGGACCTCTACGCGTTGGCGATGGGGAGTACCGAAGAAGATTTAATGATGAGCTGTGCGAGCTATACGCAGGTATCAACATAGTCCAGCGAATTAAAACGCAGCGGCTGCGCTGGCTAGGCCATGTTATGCGAATGAATGATGATGGCGCCGGTTGGCGGAGCGAAGGAGCGACTGGCGCGCCTTGTTGGACGGCCATAACCGTTTAGACGGTTAAGTGCCAATCAAGTAAGTAAGTAAATAACGGTTGGTTGTAAAGGTTTAAAGGAATCGAAACCATCAGTATCGAAAAAAAATTTAATTAAGCCATGTCCGTTCGTCCGTCCTTTAACATGAAAACTTGAGCAAATATTGAGATATCTTCGCCAAATTCGGTATACCGACTATATCGGACAATAGCAACGCCCATTTTTTCTATATTGAAAATTTAAAAAAATGGAAAAATGAGTTAGTTCAAAAACGAATACCGATAAGCTTATGAAATTCGGTAGGTGGATTGGTTTTATCACGCAAAACATAAATCCTAACAAATTTTGGAATATCAGCGTGTCCCAGCGACATTTAGAGGAAGACAATTTTGAAGTTTAACAAGCCGTAAATTAAAAGCCGTTAAAGATATTACATTTAAATTTGGCAGAGACTATCCTTGCCAAATCATATGGACTGAGTGAAAATAATCAAAATCGGTTAAGAACCACGCCCACTGTTATATAAAAGAGGTTTAAAAGCATCGTGGATGAATAAATAACAAAATTTTAGAAAATGGGCGTGGCATTGCCTCTTTTTTGACTAAGCAATTTTATATGTTTCGGGAGATATAACTCGAAGAAAATTGAACATATCGCAATGAAATTGGGAATATATACTTCACTTATAGCAGGAAATATTTCTAGTAAAAATGGACGGGATCGTTTAAAAACGACGCCCACCTTTATATAAAAGATATTTAAAAGAGTCGTACCCTAGAATAGTAAGCTATATCTTAGCGAAAAAATAATTTTGTATCAATAATATTTCACCTACCAAGTTTTATTGTACGAGGAAATTGGGAGACATTTTTTTTAATAGAAGGCGACACGCCCCTATTTCTTTCAAGCATTACACAAAATTTCTAGAGTCTCAATAAAAAAAAATAAATCCCTTGTAGCAAAATTCGAAAAAGTAATTTATCTGAAATGAACTGTACAATTGAAACTCACGCTGAGTATATAATATTCGGTTACACACGACCTAAGACACCCTTACTTGTTTAAATAAACTCTGAGCTAAAAAAATAATTTGTCTTTCTGCAAGTGAGCCTTATATAGTTCCTAGTAAATGTAAAATTTTTAGTTCATTTTATTTTGCTGATTCTCCTACAGGGTGTACAATTGATGTATATTGGTTCGATCTTCCGTCATCCCTTGTCAAAATTATATTTAAGACAAATCAGTTTCGGCGTTGTGCCATCTTCAGTGTCATTTTTCGTTCTTAAGGGAAGCTGGAAAATCGTTCCAATATACGTGCACTTTTTAAAGTTCGAATCAAAGTCAAGTAAAAATGTCCCACCCGTCACTATGGAATGTCACAGTAGTAAATGAATCGAAAAATCATGTTTTTTTCCTGAACAAACACTTTCAGTTTTTTTTTGGCTATATCATAATTATTTTAAATTTTCTGGTTTAATTCGTTTTTTTTCATTTATTTTTTTTTTTTTTTACCTTTATTTTAAGTTGCTTTCATGGTTGTCCCCTCATTTCCATACGAATTTTTGACCCACGGAAAAGTCTTTTTCGGTAACTTCCCGTTGAGCTAGTCACTTGATGCTTAGAACATAGTTCAGATCTGAGAAACGTTACAATGCAAGTGAAAAAATCCGCTAGGTGGCGCACGGATTGAGATATACAGAAAATTAATTTTAAAATGGAAATTTTGCGATCGACTTTTAACTAACTTCTCGATGATCCAGAGACTTGAAACTTAGCACATAGTTTGCGAGTCGGCGGCACTACAATTCGTGGAAAACAAAATGCCGCCAGGTGGCAGACGAATCGAGATAAACCAAAATCCCTGAAAATCCTTGAAAAAATGCAGGGAACCTTGCAATCGATTTTTGAGTAACTTCCCGGTGAGCTGGAGGTATGAAACTTGAGCCGTAAGTCAGTACCCGATGACAATGCATTGCAATGCAATGCGGTTACCTAGAGACTTGTAACTTAGCACATAGTTCGAGACCCGGTGACAATACAACATAGAGAAATAAAACTCCGCTGGGTGTCACGCTAAGTGAGATAACTACAAATCCCTGAAAAACGAGGGGAATCTTGTGATCGATTTTTGAGTAACTTTTCGGTGAGCTACAGACTTGAAACTTGAGTCGTGGGTCAGAACCCGGTGACAATGCAGTATTTTATCACAAAAATTCGTTAGGTGGCGTATGGATCGAAATATTAGGAAAATTTATTTTAATTTGGGAATCTTTCAATCCATTTGTAACTAACTTCCCGGTTACCTAGAGACTTGTAACCTAGCACATAGTTCGAGACCCGGTGACAATACAACATAGGGAAAACAAAACTCCGCTAGGTGGCACGCTAAGTGAGATAACTAAAAATCCTTGAAAAACGAGGGGAATCTTGCAATCGATTTTTGAGTAACTTGAGCCGTAAGTCAGAACCCGGTGACAATGCAATATTTTATCACAAAAAAAAAAAAAAAAAAAAATCGCTAGGTGGCGTGGGGTTCGAGATATTAGGAAAATTTATATTAATTTGGGAATCTTTCAATCCATTTTGAACTAACTTCCCGGTTACCTAGAGACATGTAACTTAGCACATAGTTCGAGACCCGGTGACAATAGTATGATAGTAAGAACAATTTTAATTTGGGAATCTTTCAATCCATTTTTAACTAACTTCACTGTTACCTAGAGACTTGAAACTTGGCACTTAGTTAGGGGCCTGGTGACAATACATCTTATAGAAAACAAAGTTCCGCTAGGTGGCGCGCTAGTCAATATAACTGCAAATCCTTTAAAAACGGGGGGAGTCTTGCGATCGATTTTCGAGTAACTTCCCGATGATCTAGAGACATGAAACTTGGGCCGTAAGTCAGAACCCGGTGACAATGCAATATTTTATCAAAAAAATTCCGCTAGGTGGCACATGGATAGAGATATTGAGAAAACTAATTTTAAATTGGGAATCTTGCAATCGATTTTTAAATAACTTCCTGGATATCTAGAAACTTGAAACCTGAAATATAATTTAAAACTCGGTGACAGTGCAATGTTTGATCAAAAAATTTGAGGCGTGTAGAATTCCACCTCGTTGAAGGCCCAACTCAATGCACGTCCTTTCATACTTTTAGACGTACGCGACTTTCACCACGATTCTTTAAGACTTTCTGGCGTATGCGAATTTCACCACGATTTTCAGCTGTGCAAATTAATTAGCTGAAAAACGAGGTGGAATTCTGTTGTTTTCGCCAGTGTTGTCAGCGAAAGTTCCACAAATTCTATTAAATCTAGCTATTTTGAGCAAATAAATAAAGATAAGAATTTTCACTTAGGAATTACTTAAATTACTAATCAAAGTTGCAATTGCCTCTTTGTAGGCAGTACTAAAAAATTGAAAATAAAAAGATGATACAAAAATTTTAAGGACTACCTTTATATAAATGCACCAAAAAATAGAAGGCAATTTTTCCTTTAATAGAGACATAGTTAATTGTCTGGAGCTGCGCATTTGCAGAGAATGTGAACCGGGGTTTCATCCTCCAGCTCACAAAAGCAAGGGATTGGTGTATCGGACAGATTTAACCCACCTAGGTAATATCGTGGACTACAGAGTCCCGTGTAGTACCCAGTGAGAGTTCGTAGGTATTCTCTGCTTGGACTAATGAGTTTGGTCGATACTCTCGTTGCTGCGAATATGAAAAATTTGCGTCGCCCATGGAATGCTAATATAACAGCGTGTTTCGCTAGGTAGGTTGCTTCTACATTCACTTTATAAAAAAACATTATTTTTGGCTCCCAGGTCATTAAGGACTTCAAGGCATTCCATGAGGAGCTTGGGGTCGCCAGAACCTCACCTGCTAAATAAAAAATATTCGCCACGGCTAGATGAGGTTGAAAATTGGGTAAGAGAAGCTTTGAATGTAAGACTGCCTCGGCTGTCTGAAAAAATAAGGATACTCCACGTGGATAACTCCTTTTGTAGACATTCTCTACCGCAAACTTCTATTGCATGGAATCATGTTGCGCTAAAGAACAGTTACAAATACTGCTCTGTCATCTGTTTCTTTGTGCCAAATCTTCGCTGATAACATTTTGACATCACGAACACTAAAATCGCATTTCAAGAGCGTAAACATGTTTTCTCATAAACAAGTGTGGCTCATTGTTGAGATTAAAGAACCTTTACTTTACTCATGGGTGCTCAATTTTGCATTGTATTTCTGTTTCGGTTTTGAATTCGATCTGCATAATGAATTTCGGTCTCATGCCGGTTTCGGGATTGAACAAGAAGTTATTTATTTTTGGTCTACCAGGTAATCCAATGAATTAAAAAGGAGCTTACAATTTTCAGTGGACGTAGACAGGTCGGGACCAAAAACGATATAAAAACAAGTAAGGAAGGCTAAGTTCTCGTGTAACCGAACATTACATACTCAGTTGAGAGCTGTGGAGACAAAGTAAGGGAAAATCACCATGTTGTAAAAAGAACCTAGGGTAACCCTGGAATGTGTTTGTATGACATGTGTATCAAATAGAAGGTATTAAAGAGTATTTTAAGAGGAAGTGGGCCATAGTTCTATAGATGGAAGCCATTTAGGGATATCGCCATAAAGGTGGACCAGGCCTGACTCTAGAATTTGTTTGTACGATATGGGTATCAAATGAAATGTGTTAATGATAATTTTAAAAGGGAGTGGGCCTAAGTTCTATAGGTGGACGCCTTTTCGAGATATCGCCATAAAGGTGGACCAGGGGTGACTCTAGAATTTATTTTGTACGATATGGGTATCAAATGAAAGGTGTTAATAAGTATTTTAAGAGGGCGTGGGCCTTAGTTCTATATGTGGAGGCCTTTTCGAAATATCGCCACAAAGATGGACCAGGGGTGACTCTAGAATTTGTTTGTACGATATGAGTATCAAATGAAAGGTGTTAATGAGTATTTTAAGAGGGCGTGGGCCTTAGTTCTATATGTGGACGTATTTTCGAGATATCGCCATAAAGGTGGACCAGGGGTGACTCTAGAATTTGTTTGTACGATATGGGTATCAAATGAAAGGTGTTAATGAGTATTTTAAAAGGGAGTGGGCCTTAGTTCTATAGGTGGACGCCTTTTTGGAATATCGTTATAAAAGTGGACCAGGGTTGACTCTAGAATGCGTTTGTACAATATGGGTATCAAACGAAAGGTGTTAATAAGTGTTTTAAAAGGGAGTGGGCCTTAGTTCTATGGGTGGACGCCTTTTCGGAATATCGTTATAAAAGTGGACCAGGGTTGACTCTAGAATGCGTTTGTACAATATGGGTATCAAACGAAAGGTGTTAATAAGTGTTTTAAAAGGGAGTGGGCCTTAGTTCTATGGGTGGACGCCTTTTCGGGATATCGCCATAAACGTAGACCAGGGGTGACTCTAGAATGCGTTTGTACAATATGGGTATCAAATGAAAGGTGTTAATGAGTATTTTAAAAGGGCGTGGGCCTTAGTTCTATAAGTGGACGCCTTTTCGAGATATCGCCATAAAGGTGGACCAGGGGTGACTCTAGAATTTGTTTGTATGATATGGATATCAAATGAAAGGTGTTAATGAGTATTTTAAAAGGGCTTGGGCCTTAGTTCTATAGGTGGACGCCTTTTCAAGATATCGCCATAAAGGTGGACCAGGGGTGACTCTAGAATTTGTTTGTACGATATGGGTATCAAATGAAAGGTGTTAATGAGTATTTTAAAAGGGAATGGGCCTTAGTTCTATAGTTGGATGCCTTTTCGAGATACCGCCATAAAGGTGGGCCAGGGGTGACTCTAGAATTTTTTTGTACGATATGGGTATCAAATGAAAGGTGTTAATGAGTATTTTAAAAAGGAGTGGGCCTTAGTTCTATATGTGAACGCCTTTTCGAGATATCGCCATAAACGTGGACCAGGGGTGACTCTAGAATGTGTTTGTACGATATGGGTATCAAATTGAAGGTATTAATGAGGGTTTTAAAAGGGAGTGGCCCTTAGTTGTATATGTGAAGGCGTTTTCGAGATATCGACCAAAATATGGACCAGGGTGATCCAGAACATCATCTGTCGGGTACCGCTAATTTATTTATATATGTAATACCAGGAACAGTATTCCTTCCAAGATTCCAAGGGCTTTTGATTTCGCCCTGCAAAACTTTTTCATTTTCTTCTACTTAATATGGTAGGTGTCACACCCATTTTATCAAGTTTTTTTCTAAAGTTATATTTTGCGTCAATAGACCAATACAATTACCATGTTTCATCCCTTTTTTCGTATGTGGTATATAATTATGGCATTTTTTTTTCATTTTTCGTATTTTTCTATATCGAAAAAGTGGGCGTGGTCATAGTCGGATTTCGGCCATTTTTTATACCAATACAAAGTGAGTTCAGATAAGTACGTGAACTGAGTTTAGTAAAGATATATCGATTTTTGCTCAAGTTATCATGTTAACGGCCGAGCGGAAGGACAGACGGTCGACTGTGTATAAAAACTGGGCGTGGCTTCAACCGATTTCGCCCTTTTTCACAGAAAACAGTTATCGTCCTAGAATCTAAGCCTCTACCAAATTTCACAAGGATTGGTAAATTTTTGTTCGACTTATGGCATTAAAAGTATCCTAGACAAATTAAATGAAAGGGGGCGGAGCCACGCCCATTTTGAAATTTTCTTTTATTTTTGTATTTTGTTGCAACATATCATTACTCGAGTTGAATGTTGACATAATTTACTTATATACTGTAAAGATATTAACTTTTCTTTTAAAATTTGAATTAAAAAAATTTTTTTTTAAAAAGTGGGCGTGGTTGTTCTCCGATTTTGCTAATTTTTATTAAGCAGAGTAACGTTCCTGCCAAATTTCATCATGATATCTTCTACGACTGCCAAATTACAGCTTGCAAAACTTCTAAATTACCTTCTTTTAAAAGTGGGCGGTGCCACGCCCATTGTCCAAAATTTTATAGTTTTCTATTCTGCGTTATAAGTTCAACTCACCTACCAAGTTTCATCGCTTAATCCGTATTTGGTAATGAATTATCGCACTTTTTCGATTTTTCGAAATTTTCGATATCGAAAAAGTGGGCGTGGTTATTGTCCGATATCGTTCATTTTAAATAGCGATCTGAGATGAGTGCCCAGGAACCTACATGCCAAATTTCATCATGATACCTCAAAATTCACTCCAGTTATCGTGTTAACGGACAGACGGACGGACGGACGGACGGACATGGCTCAATCGAATTTTTTTTCGATACTGATGATTTTGATATATGGAAGCCTATATCTATCTCGATTCCTTTATGCCTGTACAACCAACCGTTATCCAATCAAAGTTAATATACTCTGTGAACTCTGCTCAACTGAGTATAATGACAACGCTATGACGGAAACTCTTATTTTTATTTATTTCTTTGAAATCCCATGCCTAAACAACGGCCGTTCCTTTACCAAAATCCAATATTCAACGGTACTCGTAAATATTGTTGCCCAGTTGGTGCATCGAAACCAAAGTCGAACGTTCGATAACGATCTAAGGGCTTAATACCAAGCGCCAGTAGTCATATTTGCAAAACAATAATGTAAAGTTGTATACTAAACAACAACAACAAGTTTCAAGCTAGTCTCTTCAGTTGTTTTAAGCTGGCATGATATAAGCGGAGAACAATTTTTTTTTTCAGAAAGCGCTGTAACGCGTTGTTGTGCGCAACAAATCGGAAGCGGATGAAGATCGTGATGAAATTATTTTTCCCATAATACATAGTATAAATATTTAATTAAAAAAAATCATATTAATTCACGTTTAATGAGATGCTGATACATTAATATATGAAATTCGAAAAAATATGAATTAAAAATAGTATGTGCTTTAAAAGAAGAATAGCGCAAACCGGATGAACGTCAATCGAGTTCACGTTAAATCAATCAGAAGAAGCACAAAATTTGAATTAAATCAATCACAACATCACAAATTTTCATACATAGTGTAAATATGAGTGCGTTGAATAAATAAAAAAAAAAAAAAAAAAAAAAATAATAAAAAAAGTGTAGTGTGTTAAACACACAGAAAGAAGATAAGACCAAAATTATAGTGTAATACGGCTTTTATTACTGATAATTGTATTTATAATATTCTTTACGTATGCAATTTCATAACGTAACCTTGTGATAGAAATACAACATTTGTTGGCAAATTCTTTGTTTATTTAAATATGTATTATAAACTAAATTTACATAGCTACACACGTAGTGTCTTATCACAATGGTTCAACTATATGGTTGGCTCATCTCTACAGAAACAACATACATTTGCTCAGATTGTCAAAATCTGCGTGTTGGTGTTAGGCGAATGGAATGGAATGAAAATGTAAAACCTTGCAATTCTTGTGTGTTGTAAGAAAACATTGTCAATGTGTTGGTTGCATTTTGCGTTTGCCATCTCCTTTTGACAATCCCAACTCCAGTGAAATAAAAAAAAAATAAAATAGCTGATGAGATGAGCCTCAAACATATAGTTGAGTCATGGTTATCACAAAAAAAAAAAAAAATATTAAGAAAAACTAAAAAGAGAAACTGAGTAAGCTTTAACTCTCTCTTTCATACAGTTACTGAACCAAAGCTTATGAATTGATAAGAAAATACAAGGTGATATATAATGCGCTAAGCGTATAGTTTTGAAGAACAACGCGATCTGTGACAATGACGCAGCGGCTTATAGCCGAGGGTGTTACTGAAACGTGATATAAGACTAATATAAATTACTGGAGTTTACCTTGATGGTACTTCTACGTATTTGCAGAGTTATTTATATCAAATTTTGCTCCGGGCGAGTGCAATCAATCGTTTAATTTTTCAATCAGTCGAGACTTTGCTCTTAATTTCCGGGCCCTGTTTCTATCATCTGAAGCTATAAATAAATAAATGTAAGGCGCGATAACCTCCGAAGAGATCTAAGGCCGAGCTTCTCTTCCAATTTGCGTCGTGCTCCTCTTGATTTTTCCCTACAAATTGGCCGGACGGGACCTACATGTTTTATGCCGACTCCGAACGGCATCTGCAAGGCAGATGAGTTTTCACTGAGAGCTTTTCATGGCAGAAATACAATCGGAGCGCTTGCCAGACACTGCCGAGGGGCGACCCCGCTTAGAAAAATTTTCTTCTAATTGAAAAATCTTATTTCTAAAATTTTGATGTTGCTTTGCCCGGGAGTTGAACCCAGGACATACGGTGTGATAGGCGGAGCTATGCCGCAGCATAAATGCTCATCTCAAACGTATATTGATGGGTTTTCACCTGTCCTGTTAAAAAATGTTCCGGCTTCAATTTATCCATTTTGATTAGTATTCAACAAGTTCCTATCTTCTGTTAGTTTCATTGCTTTTAGGAAGCTAACTTTCATTTCACCAGTTTTAAAAAGAGGCGTACCACAATTTATTATCATTTGCAAGGCGGTGCCTTTTTCTTGAATGCGGGCTGGCAACAGCACAAAAAATGCTGCTGCTACCCATAGCAACGGGTGGTTGTATGCGTATCGGGTGATTGTCGCTTGCCCGGCCACAAGGCGAATTCAGCACCAGGTGTTGTTATCCCAACAGCTGATTGCTTCTTCTTGATTATTTTCCATATAGCGCCTTGTACTTTAATATGTCAGTTAATCGAAATCAATTAAAAATTTCTTTTGACTTGACATTCTTCTGCACGGCGAATTGGTTGAATTCGCTTTGCCACCACCTGGTATGGATTCGCCTTGATTATTTTCCATACAACGCTTTGTACCACAATATGTCAGTTAATTGGAATCAATGAAAATTTTCTTTTGGCTTGACATTCTTCTGCACGGCGAATTGGTTGAATTCGCTTTGACATCACCTGGTATGGATTCGCCTTGCCCGGCCACCACACAAGCAGAAAGCATCAAGCGCCAGTTGTATTGAAAATTCGTAGCGTGCGGACGTAAATATGTTATCGGATGACGATTTTTTATTGCTTATAACTGCAGTTGTTTTGGCGGAAAAAAGAAAAAAGAAAGAAAATTAAAACAAAAAAATTGTGGATGAAAACTTTTTCGTCGGAGACAGCTCCGCTTCTAGCGGATTCAGCCAGTCTTTGCTTTTCGCGGCGAAAATTAGTGCGTAAAACGTTGATTTTTTACGTCTTCCTTTGTTGCATTGGGGTATCTTTGTTTATACAATTCGAGCAGAATATCATATTGTTTATTTTTTTCATCACGGTTGGAATATGCTTCACACTTTACATTCCACAATGCTGGTAAGCATTCGTAGGTTTCAATAAATCGCAACGTAAAATCGTTTTCTTCCGCGAACTTGCTCATTTCACGTTCTTACAAAACTAACACACTAATGCTTGTCAATCACGTTGGCCACGACCAAATAGACCAGCTGTCAAGCGAAAAATTCAAAAAATTTTGATTTTCATCAACGCGAAGCCGACAACAAGTACGTGTGAGCGCCACTACCGCCGCTCGCGGCGATTGCTATGGTAACCACCCGTTGCTATGGTTACCAGAAGCCTTTTTTGTGCTGTTGCCAGCCAGCATAAGGCCGCGGCCCAATGAAATTTTTCATGTAGATGCGTTTAACACAAGCTTATGCATTCCAATAACATCGCCACAATCAACCAAGATTTTGCGTTTGTAAATTTGATGGAACTTCAGACTTGGCATTTAAAGTTTATTTCGTCTTGCCCATTCACATACAAAATTTCCCGAAGCACTGTTTTAAAAATTCTCCCCATACACAAAAATACTTGCTAACATATTTTGTGCCGTATTCGATTGTTATATTGCAGCTTTTAATTGCGAAAAATATTAGAAAATTTATCAACCAGTGGGAAAAACAATTTCATTTGCAAAATGTGCCAACACCCTTAGCCAAAGCAAATGTCAAATTCTTCTTCTTATGATTTGCTTGCAACAAAATTTGGGAGTTGGCTACTTTTCCATATAAGATGGCGCCAGTGTTGCTCAATTTACCGTTCTCCATAAAAATACGTGCAATCTACTCATAATGCATAAACTTGTGTTAAACTCATCTATATGAAAAACTGCTTATGTGACGAAGCTATTATTTCCATTCAACGCCTTGTACAACAATATGTCAGTCAAGGCGAATTCATTACAGGTCGTGTTATCCCATCAGCTGATTGCTTCTTCTTGATAATTTTCCATACAAAGCCTTGTACAACAAAATGTCCGGCCACAAGGCGAATTCAGCACCAGGTGTTGTTATCCCAACAGCTGATTGCTTCTTCTTGATTATTTTCCATATAGCGCCTTGTACTTTAATATGTCAGTTAATCGAAATCAATTAAAAATTTCTTTTGACTTGACATTCTTCTGCACGGCGAATTGGTTGAATTCGCTTTGCCACCACCTGGTATGGATTCGCCTTGATTATTTTCCATACAACGCCTTGTACCACAATATGTCAGTTAATTGGAATCAATGAACATTTTCTTTTGACTTGACATTCTTCTGCACGGCGAATTGGTTGAATTCGCTTTGCCACCACCTGTATGGATTCGCCTTGATGTCAGTTAATCGAAGTCAATGAATATTTTCTTTTGGCTTGACATTCTTCTGCACGGCGAATTGGTTGAATTCGCTTTTCCATCACCTTGTATGATCATTTGCAAGGATAATCCATACCAGGTGGTGGCAAAACGAATTAAACCAATTCGCCGTGCAGAAAAATGTCAAGTCAAAAGTAAATGTTCATTGATTCCGATTAACTGACATGTTGTAGTACAAGGCGTTGTATGGAAAATAATCAAGAAGAAGCAATCAGCTGTTGCGATAACAACACCTGGTACTGAATTCGCCTTGGATCATTTGTATACATATGCACGTTCCTGGACTGTCTGCGTGGCTTGGGCCCAGCACTTTCAGTTAATTGATGTCTACGTCAAAGCAAAGGCCGACATCACCCCCATACAAGAAGTGTGATGGAGGGGACAAGGCAGCAGGATGATAGGGTCTTGTAACGTCCACTTCAGTGGTTCTTGTTGTTGTAGCAATAAGGACCCAAAGGCCTTGGGGAGTGTTGTCGATGTCGATGGCCCTTTCCCGGATGCAGATCCGATACGTTCCAGTACCAAGCCCGACCATCTCGGGAACGATTTGTTATGACCACATGCAACCTTGTAGGTGATCCCGCGCTCCCATCCCCTAGATCCATGAGGACAGTATTTGCCACGGATAGGTGAGGTTGACAATTGGGTTTGGAGAAGCTATATATTGCGCTGGCAACCCCTTGAAAGGGTTGCGCTACACAACCCCTTAAATCTATTTGGTATTTTAGTTGCCTCCTACGACAGGTAATATGATCAAACGCGAAATTCGGAGCCAAGTTGTTGGTGAGGGGAAAGAAACTCTGCCGTCATATACTGCCTTCACGGCTTCGTTCACAGCCGACATTCAAATAAAAACGAAATTTTCCAATATATCGTTTATATGCGTTTATGCACCAATAAACGATGAGCACGAAAGGATAACGCCTCCTTCTATGAAAAACTAGAAAAGACATACGAAAACAAGCTGGTCAACTTAAGCGCCCGAGTGGGTAAGGAAGAAGTTGTAGGTCAAAAAAAAAATACTTAAGGCGGGTTTTCTCGAGAAGATTTGGGACAGCTCCTCTTCCAATTTACGTCGTGCTCCTTTTAAATTAATCCTACAAAGTGACGGAACGGGACTACATGTTTTATGCCGACTCCAAACGGCAGCTGTCAGGTATATGAATTTTTACTGTGAAACTTTTCATGACAGTAATACATTCGGAGTTTCTGTCAAACCACTGTTGAGGGGCGACCACGCCCAGAAAAACTTTTTCTGAATTTTTGCGTTGCTTTACCCGGAACTTGAACTCAGGACCTTCGATGTGGTGATGTCGTAGCTGAAGCACGCTGGCACCTAACCATGACGGCCACCGTCTTTTGACCTGCAGTAGGAAAATTTTGCCTCCAAGATGTAACATCTCCCAATAGGTTCAGGCTGATTGACTTCGCCTCGGCTCGAAATATGGTCAGCTGCAGTATCAGGTTCCGAATTCCGAAACCACATCTATCTCTGCTAAAATAACAAAAACAGCCATAGATCCAAATCAGGCGTAGTTTTAGTATCATGGATTAGTGCACTCTACAAAGAAGAAAGTGAGCGCAGTAACACAAGAATAGTTTGCTGTCGACAAGCTTCTCACAAAGCAGGCCGCTCATAATTACTCCACTCAGCTCACACACATGTTCACAGAGAGCAATCTTCGACCTGACGATGTAGCCGCTGCTGACATAATAGGTTTCTAGCGAACCCGGAAAAACAAATGGTACTGTTTGGAATATCGCGCTGCCTCGGAAAAGAAGACAACTGCCTATAGGATCAAGCTGTGTATGGGCGTGGCAACGCGCGGTATATTCCAGCGTTATCTGGACTCGAAGAGGAAAGCGGGCCGTTTGTTTAGAAGGAAAACGTGAGGCAGAATGGCGTGAGGCAGAATGGCGTGAGTGTGAGTGTGAGGAGATTCAAATACTGGCTGATAGAAATAATGCTCGAAAATTCTATCAAAAAATTCGGTGGATGACGGAAAATTCCAAGACCTGGGCAGGTTCTTGCAGGAATTATAATTAATAACTGCGACCTAGTAACTGACGTGTAGAGAGTGCTTCATTTGTGGAGGAAGCACTTCACCCCCTAGATAACGAGGGGGAAGATAAGTCCGATAACCTAACCGTCGATGACGAAGAACACGTTCCGGCACTCGACTATGACGAAGTGAATGGTAATATACCCGGCGAGCAGCAGCAAAGAGTTGGTAAAGGCATGCACCAACTCCTATGCAAAATATGGTCGGATCAGTGCCTGCATTCAGAAGTTAAGTGCTCTGCCCAATCCACAAGAAAATCATTTCCGCAAACCGCACCAATCACCGCGGCATCATCATCCTTAATATCGCATATAAGATTCTATCTAGCGTACTGTGCGAAAGACTGAAGCCCAATGTCAACGAACTGACTGGATAGTCTCAGTGTAGCTTCAGACCTTGTAAATCTTCTTTCGACCAGGTATTCAAGATGCGCGTCCCTAGAGGAGACTCAATATAAGGGAATCGATACTCATCATCTTTTCGTCTATTTCACAGCAGCCTTTGAAAGTGCATAATGAAGTTGGGTGTATGTTGCTATGTCAGAATTAAAGCTTGCTGCAAAATTAGTAAGGCTTTGGCAAATGACGAAGTACTTGCTGTAGTCCATGAAAAAATCGGCGCATTTGGACCTTAGATCCACCGTAGTGTTGTTGGATATAAATCCAAGACTGTGAAGAACTTCATCTGTCTAGGAACTAGCACTAACCGTGAAAATAATATCAGTTTAGAAATCAAGTGAAGAACAACTCTTGCCAGCAAGTGTTACATGGACAGGACAAATAAAGTTGTCAATCGGCTAACAGAAACTGTACAAGTCGGTCATCATATCTGCCCTGATGTATGGCTCGGAATCATGGACTATGGCGAAGGAAAAGTACTCTCGAAGAATTGTGGTCCTGCCTCAATATCCGTCTCTCCCCCTGCCATCCTATCCTTTTTCTTCACACCATTTTTTGTTGCAATTCCCGAACCTGAAGTTGGATCACCGCCCTCTTTTTACGTCGCCCGTGGTTGTTTGCATGCGTAAAACATATAAATAGTTGTGTAAAAATAATAGTTTCATGTTCTTATAAATAACAATCAATAACTGGTTTACAATTAACTTGGTTGTTTAGACTTATCAAGATCATACATGCATATGTAAAATTATCTGTGCGTAACCGAACCAAAGTAAATAATACAAAATGTGTACGATGATACTCTTGCTCGTGTTGGCTGTGATTGGAATGATTAAAGCTCAAATGAATATGGAGGGTAAGTAAGACGTACCTGCTGCAAATTAACTTTCGATAAATTCTTTCCTAACTTTAAGATTTTGTGGTTACTATGTAATGTAAGGAAGTCTTTAAAACTTTGGACCACTCTGGGTAGTTGATAAACAACAAGCACTTCGAGATCAATTCAATGTCGAGGCGTTGAATTGGTGAATGGCGGAACCAAACAGGTGACAGCCGGAATCAGCTGATTTGTACATTTTTAATATTGACACTTCAACTTCTGATGCAGTACGATTTTGACATTAGTCCATCGAATTACAAAAACAAAGTACACAATTTATATTTATATTTTATATGTATATGCCCCCGCCGCCACCTTATAGGGTAGAACCCAAATTTGGAGAGAGTTTCGGTATCATATAAGTATTAGGTTGTGACCATGCGTTTTACGCTGGATACCCAAGCCACTGCTTCACATACCACAATTGGTCTGAATATCCATTTCAGTATGTTTGGGCTGCCTCCCGAATATCTGACAGCGATTTGTCTTCAAACCTTTGTTGCTGGAGTGGCTCTAGATGTGGTGTTGTCAACGTCCTTCATCTTTCTTGATGGCATTTAACTTTGGTTGCAGATTTTATTAGTACTGCATCCAGGGTTGTAGTATCCTACCCGTTTGGGATATTCTCGTTGTGAAGGCAGTGAATGGTTATCTTGTGCGAGTTTATACTGCAAAAATATTAGACACTTCTACTACAGCCGTGCCAACTGCGTGAATGTTCTAAGCCTCTTAACCCGCTGATGTCGCAATATTCATTCATTTAATTTAGTGTTATTTGAACAATTTCCAAAAAGTGCTTTCGAACTTCCCTTTTTCGACTTTTATTTTATAACATAAGTTCTGGAGCCTGCTTGGAGTTCTTCGTTTGGGGTCGTCAAAAGAATTCTGTTAACACTATGGACACATTCAGTCTATGTGAGACTTCGGTCAGTTCAAGCTAAACTTACTGCCCTCTTCCAAAAAAATAAGGATTCCGCTGTTTGTGTAAGAGTTCGTCCATCACTAAGATCAACAGGAGCGGCGATTATATTCCTCTTTGTTGACATTTTCTTGAAGTACTTAGTATTACTTTGTCTTATTTGATGGGTTGCTGAGATTTTATTCTCTAGAGAGCTCGACTTACATCGCTGTTTGCTGTGTTGTCGGTGGGCTGTCTTCCAGAATCTCAGTCAGAGTTGGGATAAGTTTCTCTAATTGCAAGATACTACAGCGATTTTTTAGCTTAAGCATGAGGCTTGTATTATATCTTAACAGATAACTCCGACACCACCCTTATGATCCAACTTCAACTGATCCGCAATGGAATGGGAGTTCAAAACCGCACATGGTGTATCCTTCGGTACATAATCTGTCTGTTCTGGCGGAGATACGGTCGAAGTAAGTGAAAATGTTGGAGTTTCCAGGGCAGAGCGCTCATATTCCACCACACGAAGCCGCATGATTGCACGATGCCGAGCCGTAAAGACTCATTGTAGAAGTCATTTCATTCTTATATATCCCAAATAAAAGTTTATAGAGGCCCCAGTCCTGTTTCTGGTTCGGTTTAACAGCCGTCCACAGAAAGCTTACGTTGCCCAAATGGCAGGACTGTTTAACGGCGCTTTCGCAGGCAGAGCAGAAGTTTTCCGCTACAGCCATCCTTTCTAAAACTTCCTAGAATACAGGTTCCACCTACTATTTCTAGGGTTTCTAAAGTATGTCCAGCTAGAACGCCTTTCACTGGCAGAGAATTGAACATACCAGTGATAAGAGATAGGGCACCTCCATTTTTTAATGTCCTGCAAACCAAGATGAGCTCCAAAACCTCTCCTTTTACCGACGTAAATAACAGAAGTCAGGTTCTATGCCTCACCGACAACAAAAATTAATAGTGTCTGAGCTACTTCAGATGTTATGGTGTGGGTTCGCAACCCCAAACCTCTTAATTGCCAGGGAACTTAGAATCATTTAAACTCTGCTATGTTAGGATCAAAAACTTGCTTTTTAATATGTTTCCTACGCAACTTTATTTCTAGTAGGCGAGCCATGTGAAGTCCGTGGTCATAAAGGCATCTGTACTGAAGGTAGTAGATGTGTGGATTTACCTAACAAAATGAGCCACTTGGGCTTAAGACCAAGTGATGTGGAACGTTGCGGCTTCACGGCATACGAGGAGATAATTTGTTGTCCGTAAGTTCAGTTAAGTAGAAATCTTAACCAAATTTCTATGCCCAAATTTTGCAGATCTTCACCAACAATAATTGCTTCAACAACACGAACACGTTCCGACGACCGTCCAGCTGTGAGAGGTAAGTTTTTATGTATCATAAATATTAAGGCGCATTGTACAGGATTCGTATTGTTTTAGACACGCGTATTAGAAGCTACATACGAAATCTGTAAGCATTGATGTCCTTACTCAGCTACCTCGTAAGAAATCAACGAAGCATTAGATGTAATCACAGAGTTTCGTAAGACTTCATTTATCACTACTTGTCCTGTTGCTTGGCCAAGGAAAAGCCAAAACCATCATGGCGAAACTTCGGGATTTACTCGGTCCGGAGAAAGAGCAGAAGGCTTTTTGACCAAGCTAAGCTGACCAGATCTGGGAAAGCTTACAAAGATATCAAAAAACTCTTTAAGCTGGCAGTCAAGTAGGCTAAAAGGGGCTAATGGAAGAACTTGTGTGACTTTTACGAAGAAATATAGGAGGCAAACCGGCTAAGCTAAGTTCATTCAACAAAACAACTGCATGAAGCTACATAAAGATGCACTATGGCGGAAGGACGTCACCTAGCGGCGAATATTGCAAGTTTTTATGAACATGCACTTTCTGGGCTGTAGTAAAGAACAACATACAGCTGATACTCCTCGGTCGCTTCAAGCAACGCCTCACAAGGTTGAATGGGGCATCAAATCCTTCGACGCCTGCAAATCTGTGGGCGCGATAAAAACATTCTCGCAGAACTACTAGTAGCAAGAGGAATAGTATGCGTCACGCTCTCGGAAATTAGTACAGCCCGTCGAAGGCACTGCCTCACTCTAAATAGATAAACCGAGGCGTAGATAGTCTTCGTACCCAAAGGGAGACGGTCAAACAACTTCTTACTGATCGAGGGGTTGCGTAGCTTCAAATCTTTTCCAACCCAATTGTCAACCTCGCCTAAATGTGGCGAATTTGTTTATTAATCAGGGGAGGCTTTGACGATCCCAAGTTGCTCACGGAAATAGAAATTTGTATGACCAAGAAAGTTCAACGTGGTTATATGAAATTGTTTCCACTATGGTTCGCACTAGGACCTTATTGCTATCATTTTAAGGAACGCACTGGATCATTGCCCCAAAGGGCCATCAACATCGATAAAACACACCAACGTCTTCCGGGAGTCTCCTTACCGCTAAGGGAAGAATCAGAAGATTGCAGACCTATCCCTAAGTGGTTATGGGGCTAAGAATATTCTCGTGGAAGGCATGCGTGTTGTAAGGGTCGACCGAAATTCACAGACCCAAAGGTTCGAGTAGCTAAACAAAACAAATGCAAACTATAATGGAGTCCTTACTACATATGGAAGTAAGTGCGGCCTCATTGTTAAATTTGTGGAGTAGTTTCTAATAATAAAAAACACCCTCGGAGTAGGTTTATTATCAACTCTACTGTGAAACCTAACGCTCAAAACTTCACTATTGAAGCTAAAAGGGACTTGTTGCGAAGTTTTATTTAAGAATTTCACGTCCGTTGTTTCCTGCGACAGTTCAGCAATGATAAAGATATTCTGAGCAAGAAAACTTTATCAAAGTTGACAAAAGTTTACAGAGAGTCGCTAAAAGAGCTGGCCTCTAAGTGCATCACAGTGGTGATGTGGGTCACAAGTTGCAGCGACGTACCTGGGAAGCACAGTTCCCAGTTGAAATAGCGATAAAGGGTACGAAACAGATCGAGCTAATTTCATTGTTGTAGCACTTATCCAAAAAGTACGATCATTCACAAATTTGCATCAGCTTCCTTTGATGGGAGGTCGAGGAAACTTGCAGTTTCAACGTGGTTGGTCCAACGAAACATAGGTGCGTTGTTGTTGTTGTTGTAGCGATAAGGACACCCGTCGAAGGCCTTGGGGAGTGTTATGGATGTTGATGGTCCTTTGCCGGATGCAGATCCGGTACGTGCCGGTAACAAGCACCATTGTCAACCTCACCCGACCATCTCGGGAACGATTTGGTATGACCACGTGAAACCTTCAAGGTCATCCCGCCCTCCCACTCCTTAGATCCATAAGGAACTTGGGGTCGCCAGAGCCTCGGCTGTTAAAAAAACAGTATTCGCCACGGCTAGGTGAGGTTGAAAATTGGGTTGCAGAAGCTATATATTACGCTGGCAACCCCTTGAAAGGGTTACGCTACCCAACCCCTAGAATGAATTTTGTATTTCAGTCGCCTCTTACGACAAGCATACCTGCCATGGGTATATTCTAAGCCCCTAACCCGCTGGGGAAGTTGTGAGAGGCGTAACTCCCTTTAGTTTATTACATCGCTCCTCTCCTTGCCTGGTGCAAACACTGGTTCATGTCTGTACTCACCGAGAAAGCCAATGGCGGAAGTTGTCGCGACCAAGTTGGCCTAGTATAAATGGGAACCTAGGTTTCTTAATAATTTCAATTGTGTCTACTTTGGCACATTGATTTGAATATAACGGTACGATGTCTAATAGACTATACGGCGAACTCGCTGTAATTCCGTACTTTGTCTATGACGCTACGGTTCATGTAAAGTGGGCCTTATGTTTTAATTTTCGATTTGTTCTTTATTTTTAATTTTTAGCCTGTGCCGAAATCGACGCTAATCTACAACCATTGTTAACACCGCACATTCTTGGCGGTACACCTGTAGAACTTGGTGAATATCCGTATATGGTAGCTATTGGATTAGACAATGCTGGTACGATAGAATATAATTGTGGTGGAACATTAATTGCAAAAAGTTTCGTTTTAACTGCTGCGCATTGCCTGACGACACGACAGCGACCGGTTATGGTGCGTATGGGTGTAGTAAATTTCACTGACACTGAACAAATGAAGAACGCCGTTGAAATTGGTGTTAAGGTAGGTAAGGAACGGTGAGAGGTAATCTATTTACATATTGCAAAGAATTTCAGAATTCTCAATGATTTCCTTTTATCTGCTATCGGTTCGATCATTGAACTGTCTAATAAATATTCAAATATCTTGCATAACAAAATGCTCTTTATTCACTTCAAAAATGCAAGTAGAACTTCACAATTCTAATAATTCGCCTACTTCATTCACAACAGCTTAAATCAACCTAATTGGCCATCGCTTGGACGCTTTTATACCACTCAATTGCTTCGTTATTATTTCTCTCAGGGGACAGAATTTTCGCGAACAGCCTTCCCGAATAGTGACTTATTTACTTCTCTTTCCTCTACGTCTCATATTCGCTGTGGCTATTTACATGTGCGTGTGTGAATGTTCTCATCTTTAGTTGGTTGCGCTTGTTGATGTTGGCATTAAGTATAAGCAGTGTGGATGTTTGTGTTGGTGTTGTTATTTCGTGCGCTAACATTGTTTTTGTCGCACAGCATTTACTAACTAATGGCATAGGGATGTGCCGAACTAGCTAGAATTTTGCCATAAATAAATGCATTTAAATGTAATTCCTTAATCTTTCTATTATTTCCACTCTTAGTCTCACTCTCTTCTTTCAGAGAACTCATCTGCATCCAGACTATACGAGCGCCAGTGTCTACAATGATATTGCCGTAGTGGAACTGCAATCGGATGTTGAATACTCGGCCAATGTATATCCAACTTGTTTATATACCGAACCTGAAAATCCATCTAAAAGCTCGGAGCTTTACGTTTCTGGTTGGGGCGTAATCGATACGCGCAGTAAGGCTTAATTAAATAGAGTGGTGTGTAAAGTTAAATTTACTAATTTTCCTGCTCTTTTTCTTTTCTAGCTCGTGACAAATCAAATGTTCTACTGAAGGCACGCCAGGAAATCGTGGATAATTCTAGGTGTAACGAAAGTTATGCGGAAAATGGTTTTTCTCGTAGAAATCGTATCGGCATTATAAGTACGCAATTATGTGCTCATGATCCTACTCTGACGCGCGATGCATGTCAAGGCGATTCTGGTGGTCCCTTGATTGTGGTAGTCGATGAAGCTTTGAGTAAGTTTCGCATTGTTGCTGTGATCTCAGTTGGCTTCAGTTGCGGCACCTCAACTCCAGGCATTTATACACGAGTCTCTTCGTTTTTGGATTTTATCGAAAGTGTGGTTTGGCCGAACCTATGATTATTTTTGGAATACTAGTTACTTAACCCTTATTGCCATTCTGCAATAATAAAGAACTAAATTTTAAATTAGATTTTAAACTCAAACTCGACATAGTTGTATTCCTAGATAGAATTGGACATCTAGTTGACAATCGCAAAAGTTAAAACTAATACCATAGCCATCCAGAAGCACAACTTATCGCTCCTAGTCGGAGCATAGGGCGGAGACGAACGGTCTCCAGCGACTTCTATCAGTCGCTAAACGTCTTATTTCATTCCAGGGGGCGGTGGAAGAGCTCTCATTGAGAATCGTACGCATCCAAGTTTGTCGAGGGCGCCCCCTGCGCCGGCTTCCTTGTGGGTTCCATTGGAAGGCCATTTTGGTAACGTTGTCATCTTCTCTGCGGAGAGTGTGACCGATCCAACCCCACTTACGTTTTTTAATTTCAGTGTAGATTGGGATGTTGTTCGTGAGTGACAGTAGATCGGCGTTGCTTATTGTTCTTGGCCAGAAGATACGGCAAACTATTCTCAGACACTTGTTTATAAACGTTTGCAGTCGTCGGTTAATGCGGTCAGAGACAAGCCACTCGACATAATGCTATTTAATTTATTTAAAATGCAAGTTCTATAATTTTTGGAATAATTATCTAGAGGGGTATTATGGTCTTTCGGTACTATAGAATAGCGGTATTATAGTGTTTTCGAAATTATTTCAGAAAGTTTCGAAAAGCCATTGCAAGTTTGTATATT
The DNA here is from genome assembly GCF_040869045.1 of Eurosta solidaginis. NCBI lineage: Eukaryota > Metazoa > Arthropoda > Insecta > Diptera > Tephritidae > Eurosta > Eurosta solidaginis. The sequence goes on from NC_090322.1 coordinate 243,067,636, forward strand.
TTTATTCAATTCAAATTTTGATTCATTTGACACTGAAGTACCACATTTTATGGAAAAATTACCTTCAACGATGGTATGAAATTTTCTAAATTATTTGAGAAAGTTTTCGATATGGGATTGCATGCGATTAAACGTTGAGGCTACGGCCCAGAAGGTATCCTTACCGGAACCCACCTATGGAAGCAGATTAAGAAGGCGGCCCCATTCGATTTAAATTTCATTGGTGACTTGTTCGATGGCCATAACCGTTTAAACGATTACGTGCCAATTAAGTAAGTATGTATGTTTTCAGGACAAAAGTTGATAAACTCATTAGCCTGTTTTCTTTGGCTTCTGAGCCGTTTAGTTTGCCACTCGCTTATATATCCGTAACCACCTATAAGGTATCTCCGTCAAATACATATTATTTAATTAATTTGCTATTCAAGTTCGATATTTTTTGGTATTTTCGAAATTATTTGAGAAAATTTTCGGAATGCTATTTCAGGTGCGCATACTTTTCCTCGAACTATTTTGATTCATTTGAAATCCAAGCTTGAATTTTTTTTAAGGAATTAGCCACAGCGATGATATTTTCGAAATTGTTTAAAAAAATATTTACACCAATTACATGCTATTTTCGAATTTGGGAGAGTTTTCGAAATGCCATCGCATTTTTTCACACTATGTCAAATTCGAAATGTTTTGGAAAAATTAGCTACAGCGATATAATGACATTTTCGAAATTGTGTGAGACAGTTTCCGAAATGCCATTATATGTGCGAACACTTGCAGCGTAGTGTAGTGCAGCTCAGTGTGGTCTTAGCTTTAAAGTAGAGTGAAAAGCTGCATAATAAGTTTAAGCGTAGTTTAACTGACAAACTGAGTTGAACTTGTACTGAAAAACCGGGCCTAAATGGAACTATCTACATTTTTTGTATCATGGTATAAATGAAAGTTCCAAACTTCGATCATATCTTTCAAATACTTTCAAATTTCTTCACATACTTTGAAATTTTTTTCTTTACTTTTAAAATTTTTTCATGGAAATTCTTTTATTTTATAAGTCAATATTTCAAAACCTGTTAAAAGTTTTAAGAGTTCCAAAAAGATTCGAAACTTTTTACAATTAATAAAAATGTTTATTTAAAAAACTTTCCTAACTTTTCATAATAATTTTTAATTTTCATAGATATCTCATTTCAAATTAGTATAAGTTGACAAATTTTATTGACATCTGTAAGGGTACGCTTACACAGCCACCGATTTTGATCGCCTGATGCCGGTCATAATCATCCGATAAAAATAAACACATGTATTTAGATGAGCGTGTGTACATTTCAACCGATCACCTCGGGGCAGCTTGAGCGCCGACAATTTGCCCATAGTAGTATAGCGTCATCAATCACAAGGCGAACAGACTACCTGATTCCCTATCTGCGCTTCGAGGGAGATATTAAGGCCACAATAGAGGTGGACGGTTGGCGCAAGGCTGCGCAAATGGCGGACGAGGCGATACATGTGTACACAGATGGTTCCAAAGTAGTGGAAGGAGTATGGTCTGCGGTATACTGTGCTGATCCGGAAATAAGCAGATCCTACAGGCTGCCGGATTACTGTAGCGTTTTCCAAGCGGAAATATTAGCCGTAACCAAAGCAGTAGAAACCCTGGAAGAGAATAGCTTAAGCTGCAACCGTGTTAACTTTTATATTGGCAGTCAAGCAGCAATTAAGGCAATAATCTCGCATAGCACAGCATCTAAATGCGTGTAAGAGTGTAAGCAGTCTCTAGAGAGAATCGGGACAGGGAGAAGCATACATCTATATTTGGTCTCAGGGCATATGAGAATAGATGGGAATAAAAAAGCGGACGAACTAGCTAAAAAGGGCGCATTCCTTGAAGCTTGCTCCGTAGACGTCCCATTTAGATTGGGCGAGATTAAGCGAAGGCGAGAGGTACACATGATCGACCAAGTGGGCAAGGCGTGGGTTCAAGCGCGGGGCTATAAAGTGTCGAAAATTATGTGTAGGTCTTACAACTTTAGACTAACAAAGTTGCTTCTATCATTAAAAAGAGAGGACTGTAGACTCATGACGGGTATTCTGACTGCATACTGCCTTCTGGCGTCACATGCCTTTAAATTAGGCTTTTAGGCGATCGAGCACGTTCTGTGCTCGTGCCCTGCACTTGCCAGGCTAAGACTCCAGCTATTAGGAGTGATACAGCTGTCAGATCTAGAAGCAGCAAGTGGCTTAGGAAGCTTCTGGTATTTGCCAAGAGGATGAAGTTATTTTATAACATATGTAGGTCCTGGTTTTTGATAGGGTTTTTCAGTTTGGTCGCTAAAAACGAACTTCTGGTAACACTACGGACTTAATCAGTCTATGTGAGGTCCTCATGGACCGGTCAGTTCAAGCTAACCTAACCGACTTGTTATCGGCCGATTCTGTTAATTAAATTGCATGCATTTACTGTGAACAATTAATTATATGTGAGATGGACTGAAAAATTAATTCATTACATATGTATGTACATATGTGCAAAACAGGCGCCCTTTATGGGATAAGCACATAAAAGCATAAACGCAAGCGTATTTTTGCGAAAAAGTCAAATGTAAGAAAAAAAGCTGCCGGCCAATAGTCGGTTGCAATTTTAGCACCAGCAGCAATTTTTCGGTTTATCGGTGGCTGTGGAAGCAAAACGGCAAGTTATTTTTTTTTAGGCCAGAGTTAGTTAAAAAATGTGCCAAAAATGCTTGACTTTAACCCCTCATGTCAGTTTAACTCTGAGTTAAAAAGTTAACTTGCTGTTCTGTAAGTGGGCCTGAGCTTTCGAAAAAGTTTCGAAGGTTAAACAAAAATATATTCATACTTTAAATGTGAAAAAATAGCAATAAGTGCTTCATAGAAAGCAATGTCAATCTACGCTGCCAACTTTCTTCCTATCATTGAAGGTAAGAAAATATGGCAGCGATTTAGTTTATCATCCCCCGAGTTCGGGGTTTAACTTGGTATCAAATGAAAGAGGGAGTTCTCCCGATCACAAATATATATCTTAAAGTGCAAACTTATAATTTAAAAGTTATTTGTTGTTAAAGTTTACAAATTTCTATACAACTTTTATATATCTATACGTATATATATTTTATGACATTACAAATCTGTGCTGCCACATCTAAAAAACGGAACAAGTGCAGAATCGAAAATTAACTTATAAAAATACCTTTCATCTGATGTATATATATCTTTAACTTTTCTAGTCTTTATTTACCAAAAATTTGAAAAAGCTCTTTTTTGCATTCGTGAACGAGCTGATATTACCTTATAACTCTTGTGTTTATTGTTATAATGTAATGTAATGTATTTATTTATTACGGCTTTCCTAAGCCCAACTTAAATCTATTTTACATGTTTATAATTGTCTTTTGGACTATGCAATCTAGAATAGTTACATCTATGTCCTACCTTGGAGTACTATGGATGGGAGACTTCCAGATCATGCGAAGAAAGTGTTGTGCTTGTGTAGTATGTTGGCATTTTACGCATGTTAGTAAAGCGCGAAGGCAACATCTGCACGGCGATGCACTGAGTAATCGAGTGATGCGTTTCAGTATGTGCTTCGACAACCTTTTTTATATGCGTACAAGAGCTTGGAAGTCTTGGCGCTACATAGCAGTATAGTTTCGCTGCACTTCTATCGATACTATGGAAGCCCGCCTGTCCAGCACTAAATTGGTAGTGTTCTGCAATAATTGTACAATTTTTGTTTAAATTTATTGGAATGACTTTATAATACAGATTACATTTGTCTGCTTCAGTTTTATAAGCCGGCAGATTAAAATCATTTTTGTTACGAGTATTTACAGAGTGCATATCTTTTACATATTTTATATTAGTCCTCAAATACGCAGGCAAAGTTCCTTCTATTATGTTTTTAATAAATTTTATGGTATAATAAAAAAGTTGCTGTCTAATGCTAAGCCAATTTATAGAGCATAGCATGTCTCTGATAGGTGTGTCATACCGTTTTTTGAGAATGAATCTCTTAGCTCGGTTCTGTTGCTTTTGTAGCTTGTATATCTGACTATCTTGCAAGATGAAAAATATAGTTGGGCAATAAATAAAATGAGGTTCGATTATAGATCTGCAGACGATGATTTTATACCTTCTATTTAAATATTTGCAGGTTCGTTGTGTAAAATATAACTTTTTCGCTATTTTTCCTACCGTATAATCCACGTGCTCGTTGAAATTCAGCTTATCATCTATTTTTATTCCCAAGTATTTTATGGTGCTGACTTTTTCAATTAGTTCGTTATTTATATTTAAGTTTTGTAGCTCACTGTTTTGAAAATTGCGTCTAGATATAACCATAAATTTCATTTTAATGGCATTCACTTTTAGTCTGTTTACGCATAACCATCCATATACGCTGTTAAGATCTTCTTGCAGCTTAGCATATGTCAGCCGATCCAACACCGGCTGCGCCATCCACAGTAATTCTGCGTAGAACACCTTTCTGCATAGGCGGCCTTTGGCCGCGCTTATAAAAAGAAGGTTGTACTACGCATAAAGACATAACCGTGGTGGTATCCACGGTTATACCCCACACCCGGACTTGGCATGGCGTAGCCCAGGGTTATTTTTTATAAGCGCGGCCGAAGGCCGCCTACGCGGAAAGGTGTTTCAACTTCTCAAAATGAGTAGTAAAAATATATATTTTCCTTTTTCTTTATTAACTGAAAGGTGGTAAGGTAATATTTATATTTGTTTTTTTTTTTGTTTATGTGGCAGCACAGCTTTGTAATGTCATCAATAAAATATATATATATATATATAAATGTGCATGTTGCTACAAAAGCGCGATTGATTTAATAAAAACATTTATAATAAGCAAAAACAATGCAAAAGTGAAATGTGAAATATACAAAAATGCAATTTAAGTTTATCGTTGCCATTTTATATAGATATGTATGTGGATTAAGGTTTTGAAAGATATGTAAATTGTAATTTAAAGTGCTATAGAAATTTGCTAAATTTGCAAACTTTAACAACAAATAACTTTTAAATTATAAGTTTGCGCACTTTAAAATATATATATTTGTGCTCGGGAGAACTCCCTCTTTCATTTGATACCAAGTTTTACCCCGAACTCGGGGGGTGCTATTCTAAAATTTTCCCGAAAATATTTCGCAAATTAAAAAAAAAAAATATTGAAATCCTAAATAAAAAAAATTTGTTTCATAGAAATCTATAGCAGTATAAATCAATATTACAAACTTTGTTCAATTTTTCAATTTTTTTTTCAATTCCAACAAAAAAAATTTCAAATTTTAAAGTTTTTTCAGTATACAGTTATGTCAGTTTTGTCTTCAATGAGTTCGAAAAAGTTTCGAAAACCATTTTTTTTTAATAAAACAAAAAATTTATATTTTAAATCAAAAAAAGTTCAATAAATTTTTTATAGAATTCAGTAATATTTCCATAGAAATCTTGATCAGTGTAAATCTATGTACATACATTACAAACCCTGTTCATGTCTTTAAAAGGTTTCAAAATATATCGAAAGTTTTTCAATTTTTGTTTTTTAACTTGGCATTAAATAATTTAAATTTTTAATCCATTAAAAATTCAATAATTTTTTATAACAGCCTAAAGAATTGTGAACCTATATTACGAACTTTATGCCTGACTTTAATAAAGATTTCGAAAATTAAAATTTTAAATAAACACAATTTCAATTTTTAAATCAAATAAAATTTCAATATTTTTTTTTTTAAAGAATTCATGTTTCTAAAAAGTTCCAAAATATTTCGAAAGTTTTTCAAACATTTTTTTTAAATGTGAATAAAAAAATTCAAACTTTAAATCAAATTAAAATTCAAGAACTTTTTATAACAATCTAAAGCAGTGTAGAAATTTTTCAAAACTGTTTTTATAATTTGAATAAAAAAATTTTTAAATAATTTTTGACATCTGTTAAGGGTACAAGCAAGTTGAGAAATTTTTCCAACACCTTTCAAACAGTTTTATGTCAAAGCAATATAAGTATATGCTCTAAACTTTGTTCATGCCTTTAAAATCTCAAAAAAAGTTTCGAAATTAAAAAAATTTTAAGTTGTAAATCAAAAACACCAATAGTACGATTTTCAGCTTTTACAATGATAATCTCAAAAAGTGTAGATATCGAGCCCCATAAAACATATTTCTTTAAAGGCATCACCAATTTCACTCTAAATAAAAATAAACGCGTTTTCATGGAATTCGCCTTATATGAATGGACGTACCATTTGGTAGCTCATGTGGTGCGTGATCCTATATTTTATTTCGAATTTTTTTGTTTTTTTCGCAGAATTTTTTTTGTATGTATGAAGAAGAATCTAAATTATTCTTGTTTCTCAAATTATACATGTGTCCGCTGACACTTTATTGAATACAAGGTCAAACTACAACAAATACAAAAATATATGTATGCAAATACTTTCAGCTTAGCTTTAAATAGGTTAGTTTGGACTGTCCGAAGCAATATCGGACGAGAACCGCACTCGTCAGAAGCCAGTGCATTAAATAAATATAAGGCGCGATAACTTCTAAAGGAATTCTAGGTCGAGCTTTTCTTCCAATTTGCATCGTGCTCCTGTTAACTGTTCGTACAAATTGGCGGAACGGGACCTACATGTTTAACGCCGACACCGAACGGCATCTGCATGGCACTGAGAAGCTTTTTGTGGCAGAAATAGACTCGGAGTATTTGCCAAATCATTGCCAAGGGCTCACGACGCTTGGCAAATCTTTCTTATTCAATAGAAAACACTCTTTTCTAAATTTTTATGTTACTTTGCCCGGAGCTTTAACCCTCAATTATCGGTGTGGTAGGTGGAGCACGCTACCATCACACCACGGCGGTTAATTCTCATACGTCAGAAAAATGCGGGAAGATACCACCCAACCATGAAAACAGCAAACCGAAGAATGCAGGAAATAACGAAAACTATTCCCCTAAGGTAATTGAATTGGCGAATACAGACCCAGAACGCCTATTAGTGATGTTGCATGGTGAGGCGGTACGTTTTTTTTCAAAATTCAACTAAAAAACAAGTAAGAACGGGACTGTCTTCAGCTGTGCCTTACCTTTCATGAATGGGGCTGAACAATAATCTTATCCCGTTCGTAATCTTCGAATAATCGGATGTATAAGATAAGAAATATACAGTGAACAGATCTACATACTTAAACGATTTTTAAGATAAATATAAAATAAAAAAGAGGTAGGTACTTTGTGTGAGGATGCAAAGTTTCAGGTTTTTTGTGCTCGGCGTGTAAAAACTATGACTACGAATCACTTATTTAAGAAATATATGACGTATACGTAACTATTTGATGAATTTTAAAGCTTCTAGCCGTAAAAAAGGGGCAAAAATGACAGTTTATATGAAGTATTTAATATATATACCACCGATCTCTATGATTTTTTCAGACAACAATATATGCTATATTCGTAAGCAGTTGGTGAAATTTGAAGCTTCTAGCTGTTAAAATGGGGCAGGAATTGCGCAAAGTTTATTATCTAAACAATCGGTTGTGGGGGATATATACTATATATACGACCGATCTCATCAATTTTTTCAAGCAACAATATGTGCGATATACGAAAGTATATGGTGAAGTTTGAAGCTTCAATCTGTTAAATTGAGTAAGATATGACAAAAATCCTCTTTTTCTGAAAAAATCGGTTGTATGGAGGATATATGCTATAGTGGTCCGATCCGGCCGATTCCGATAAATGTCTAATGGGACACCCAAATACACCCGCTCACCAAATTTTATCAAGATATCTCAAAAATTGAGGGACTAGTTTGCATACAAACAGACAGACGGAAAGAAGGACATGGCTAAATCAACTCAGCTCTTCATCCTGATTATTTCGGTATACTTAATGGTGGGTCTATCTATTTTCCTTTAAGGACTTACAATTTTGGGTTTCGTGACGAAATTAATATACCATTTCATTTTCATGAAAGGTATAATAAAATCAAGCTCCGTTGAATGAGCCTAAAAATATTCCCCACAATTCGGAATTAAAAAACCTATAAGAGATGCTATGAGTTGCGCTGTCATCCGCTTGAAAGGGTTGCGCTAGGTAACGCTATAAATCATTTGGGTATTTTAGTCTCCTGTTACGACAGGCATACCTGCCGCCGTTGTATCTTGAGCCTAATAACCCGCTAAGGCATTGCAAAGCATATGGGGAAATTCGCCAAACTTTGGTTTTTTTGGAGAAAACAAATGTTTTTTGAAACATGGTATCACGCAAATATCTTTTTGTTAGGAACATTGAAGGGTAAATTGGAGCTATAGTGCATCGCCGTTACTCGTCTTACATAATGCGTCAAAAAGTTATAGTCAAAAGATCGAGCAATATATATATAAATTAAGGTCGCAATTTTAAATATACATTTATTTCAACACTTCTGTACCGATTATATCGAAATTTTAACAAAATATGGAGATATATGTAGCTGGTAGGTATGTAAAAGTTTTTTGATACACGAGACCCGGTTTTGTAGATATCGGTTAAAATATAAAACCGAATAATCGCCAAATATTTTTTACTGCAAAGTTTGCAACACATTTATTTTAAGACCTTTCCACCGATTCTTTTGAAACTTTAAAATCATATAAATATGTGAACGAAGTATGTTTAGGTAAACAAGTTTTAATACCCGAGATCCGGTTTTGGAGATATTGATAAAAATATAAACCCGGAAAACCTTAAATTTGTTTACTCATTTAAACACTTCTTAATCGATTGTGTTGAAATTTTATCAGGATGTACATATATATATGGGGTATATTTAGGTAAAATTTTGTTGATAACCGAAACCCGGTTTTAGAGATATCGGCAAAAATATGAAACCGGGTAACCGTCAAATATTTCATACCCGTTTGTTAATTTTTTCTCTACACCACAGTAGTATACCATCAATTCGCTCAAGGAAAGTTATTTTTTGTACCAAATTTGTGTTTATTTTCATTTACTTTTAAATAAAAACTGGTTTAAAAAATTACAAAAAAAATTTTTCTGCACTTTTTGACGATTGCCAATTTTTGTCGGAAATTTCGTATATTTGCCCCATGTACAAACATCAATAACTTTCCTTGCGTAAATATTCCAAGATAAGGCAGTTGATGGTATACTACTGTGGTGTAGAGAAAAAATTAACAAACGGGTATGAAGTGATAAAAGTAAAATTGTAGCTGTGCCCACGAAAAACCATGCTCCTGAAAAAAATTTACGCAACCAAATGCTTCCACTTTTCTGCCTCTACCTTCAAAACTGAAAGGGGCACATCGAATTTGAAGCCCCACGTATTTTTAGTCCCTGATAGGCTATTATCGTGCATAATCCAAATTTCAATACTCAGTTGCCTGAAAAAGCTATAAGCATAAAACTGTCAATATTGAAAATGACAAAAAAAAAAAGTATCGCTGGTTTGATTGATGATAGTTTTGAGTATTGGAGGGCACATTAATTTTGCTCATACTTTTAGAATCTCCGTCTCAAAAACAACATTCAGTTTAAATGTCTTAGCGTTTCAGCGATGCCTCAATATTTTATCGAAAAATTTAAAAAAAAAATCAAGGGTGTCGCTTGAAAAAGTGTAAAAATTGACGTTTTTTACGTTTTGAGGTTCTGCAAAAACTTACTATCAACTTTCTTGATTTTTAAAATCATCACATCGGATAGTCAAAAGGTCAAACTTAATGCCACTGTACTTTTTTCTGGCCTTAAGTTTTTTGCCCGTGTGTAAAACCCGAGTATCCAAAAAAGTAAAAGTTTTTGGGATTTGCCCATATAAAACTACCTGGCTGTCTGAAAAAATGAGGATACTCCACGTGGATAACTCCTTTTGTAGACATTCTCTACCGCAAACTTCTATTGCATGGAATCATGTTGCGGTAAAGACCAGCCACAAATACTTTTCTGTCATCTGCATAGGCAACCACTTTATCTGACTATTTGAGCTATGGTAAACTGTTTCTTTGTGCCAAATCTTCGCTGATAACATTTTGACATCACGAACACTAAATTCGCTTTTTTAGAGCGAAAACACGTTTTCTCATAAATAAGTGTGGCTCATTGTTGAGCTTAAAAAACCTTTACTTTACGCATGAGTATTCAATGTTGCATTGTATTTCTGTTTCGGATTTTAATTCGATCTGTAAAATGAATTTCGGTCTCATGCCGGTTTCGGAGTTGAGCAAGATGTTATTTATTTTAGGTTACCGAGTAGCCCAACGAATTAAAACGGAGCTTAACATTTTCAATGGACTCAGACAGGTCGGAACCAAAAACGATATAAAAATGACAACGCTATGACGGAAACTCTTATTTATATTTATTTCTTTGAAATTCCATGCCAAAACATCGCAAGGTGTGGTATTTGATCAATCTAGCTGGCCAAAATTAAAACAGCAGTTATTTCTGTTCAAAAAGTGATTGTCTCACTCCATTGTTATGAAAGGAAATATTTGACAGTAAATTCACGGTGTTTCGCGCAGTATTACTATGGATCTGGCCCCCGGTTTCGGATGGATCCGGTGTCATTTTTTGGCATTACATGAGATATGTCAATATGGGTATGAAACGAAAAGTATTTTAGTCCGCATTTCTTTTGACATTTTTAAGAAAGGCTGCCACCTCACCTTCTTTATATTCAGCGTGCTTTGCACACAGAGTATATTAGCTTTGATTTGATAACGGTTTGTTTTACAGGTATAAAGGAATCGAGATAGATATCAGTATCGAAAAAAAATTTGATTGAGCCATGTCCGTCCGTCCGTCCATTCGCCCGTCCGTCTGTCCGTTAATACGATAACTTGAGTAAATATAGACATATCTTCGCGAGCTTATCTGGACCCAGAATAGATTGGTATTGAAAATGAGCGAAATCGGATAATAACCACGCCCACTTTATATATATATAAAATTTTGGAAAACACAAAAAACCTGATTATTTAGTAAATAATACACCTAGAATTCTGAAATTTGGCATGTGGAATGATATTGATACTCTTGATAAAAATTTGAAATAAATGTTTAAAACGGGAGTGGCACTGCCCACTTGTGACAAAATCAATTTTACAAATATTATTAATCATAAGTAAAAAATCTTGAAACTTATCGTAACAAAATTCGGCAGAGAGGTTGCCTTTACTATAAGGAATGCTTTGAAAAAAAAAAAAAACGAAATCGGTTAAGGACCACGCCCACTTTTATATAAAATTTTTTAAAAGGGTCGTGGACGAATAAAATAAGCTATATCTTTGCAAAAAAGAGCTTTATATCAATGGTATTTCATTTCCCAAGTGCATTTATAACAATAAATAGGAAAAACTTCAAATTATAAAAAATGGGCGTGGCACCGCCCCTTTTATGACTAAGCAATTTTCTATGCTTCGGGAGCCATATCTCGAAGAAAAATTTACATATCGTAACAAAATTGGGTGCACATATTTTCCTTATAGCAGAAAATATTTCTAGTAAAAATGTACGGGATCGGTTAAAGACCGCGGCAACTTAGATATAAAACAAGTTTAAAAGTTTTAAAAGGGTCGCAGACTAGAATAATAAGCTATAATTTAGCAAAAAATAATTTTGAATCAATGATATTTCACTTATCAAGTTTTATTGTAAGAGGAAATGGGGAGACGAGACATTTTTTTTAAAGGGCGGTGCCACGTGTTATGTAGAAAAGTAATTTATCTGAAATGAAATGTTCAATTGAAGCTCACGCTGAGTATATAATGTTCGGTTACACCCGAACTTAGACACCTTTACTTGTTTTTATATTTCTTTTTACATCCACTACCATTTCGGAAACGGCTTAACCGATTTGAATCAAAGTTTGTACATCGATATAGTATTACATTTTAAGATTTTCACCTAGGTGTTGCCACTGAGGATGTTTTCACAAGGTTGCCACCTTTTGCCAATAAGGGTATCAGTTTCTTACAAAATTGATCACCACTCAAAAAATCGTGGGTATGCGCAGCCGTTTTTGTTATTAAACTTTGAAACAAACACAATCTTATGTGTTGCCAAAGAATTACTGACACGGTATGCCACGAAAAAAGATATATCTTTTTGTTTGCAAGGTTTTTAAAAAATTTAGTCATGAAAAGTAGTAGTATTACACGTATAATAACTCAGTAAATTATGCGGTATTAAAAATCTAACATATGAAATAAAAACACATTTACCTGTCCTAAAAGAAAATGTAACTGGATTTGAGTAAGGCTAAATAAGTGCACAAGTATTTAGTTTAGAAGGGTATATTTTGCTTTTTAATCCAAAAATACATCAAACTGCACACAATTTTTATACAACTTTAGATATGCTCGGTTAGCTCCGTTGACGTTGCGGATCGGTTTTGGGGTATATATACTATTCAGTGGACATCTAGTACGCCAGGGAGTATATTAACAAAAAAAAAAAAATTGGAATATCTACTTTTGGCCAGCTAGATTGATCAAATACCCCACCGTGCATCGGTCGTTCCTTCACCGAAATCCAATATTCAACGGTACTCGTAAATTGTGTTGCCCAGTTGGCGCAACGAAACCAAAGCCGGACGTTCGATACCCATCTAAGGGCTTAATTCCAAGTGCCGGTAGTCATATTTGCAAAACAATAATATAAAGTTGTATAATAAACAAGAACAACAAGCTCCAAGCGGTCTCTTCAACTGTTTTCAGCTGGCATGATATAAGCGGAGAACAATTTTTTTTTCAGAAAGCGCTGTGACGCGTTGTTGTGCGCAACAAATCGGAAGCGAATGAAGATCGGAATTTAATTCAATAAAAATCATAATAATTCACGTTTAATGAGATGCTTATACATTGATATATGAAATTCGAAGAAATATGAGTTAAATATGTAGTAAGTGCTTTAAAAGAAACAAAACAATTAAAAAAAAAAATTTTAAAAAAAGTATCAGAAACCAAAAAAACCGAACAACATTTAGTGTCAAACACACAGAAAGATGATAAAACTAAAATTATAGTGTAATACGGCTTTTATTACTGATAATTGTATTTATAATATTTTTTACGTACACAATTTCATAACGTAACTTTGTGATAGAAATACAACATTTGTTCGCACATTTTTTGTTTATCTATATATATAAAAATCACGTGTGACTTTGTTTGTCCGCGAGGGACTCCTAAACTACTGAACCGATTTTGAATTTGTTTTGCACACCGTATTTAGTTCGATCTAATTTGAAATATAGGATAGGTTATATCTCATATATGTATGTAAAATTAAATAAGCACGTGCACAAACATTTTCATACCAACTGAAAAGAGGTACACCACTGCGTATACGTAATATTTTATCTATATATATCAGGGATGCACCTTAACGTTAAGCTAATCGTTTATCTAAAAATTTCCACCGTTTCCGTTGAAACACTTCGAAATATTATCGATAAAGAAATTATCAAGCAAAATTGTATTTCGTTTTTAACCGAAACGAAAAGCTTTCGTTAACGTTAAAAACGTTAACAAAAACGTGATACTTTATGTTGGAATTGTGCTGGCAATGCTATAGCCATGGTGAAGCCGTAAAGTGGTAACAGCGAGCGGACATACACACACAAACTCCATGTAATTTGTTTGTGTAATTCGTTGGTGGTAATGTCAAAAATACTCTGAGAAATGTTCGTACTGTCAAAATTCATGAGAAAAGTTGCAATCAGCTTGGCTAATGCTTTCACCTTTAGTGACTCCGCCATCAATCAGCTTTGCCAGCATAGTTTGATATTAATAATCAACATAAACGATTTGATTTCGTTTTGATATGGTAGAAAACGAAACAAAATCATTTCGTTAATTTGACGTTCTTAACGTTAACAAACGAAACGAAATGACTTTGTTTCGTTTATTAACGTTAATTATCGTAACGAAATGATATCGGTTCGTTGGTTAAGCATGCCTGATATATATAAAAGAAAGTGGTGTTAGTTACACTATTTATAACTCAAGAACGGATGAACCGATTGGGCTAAAAATTGGTGAAGTGGTAGCTTAGAACCAGGTTATAGGATATTTTTTATCCTGTTCTGGCTAGGGTCTTGATATCAAAACGTGCACCTGCATAATCCGGGGATGTGTTTGTACAATATGTGACTAGAGTCTCGAGATATAAGCCAAAACGTGGACCCGGGTACCCCTAGAATGTGTTTATAGAATATGGATAACAAATGAAAGCTGTTGATGAGTGCTTTAGTAAAGGGTAATTTTAATACCCCTGGGTGACTAGGGTCTCGAGATAGAAGCCAAAACGTGGACCCGTGTACGCCTAGACAGTGTTTATACAAAATGGCTATCAAATAAAAGCTGTTGCTGAGAGCTTTAAAGTAGTTTTCAATGTGATATTCGGTTTAGTCGCATCAACATGGCAAAACTGATAAATATGCATACGAAGCCGAAATTAAGACATAGATTAATAATACCCACATTATACTGGGTCAATTTATTAACCGATATCGCGCCGTCGATTTTTCGATAGGACTGGGGCTCAGGAAAAAACAGTTTCACTACGCATACCCAAAAAAATAAATTTTTTTCCTGAGCCCAAATCCTATTCTAAAATCGATGGCGCGATATCGGTTAAATTTCGTCCATACAAATCTAACCACGTTAACCCACATACCTATTTACATTTGTCCTATTAGATTTACCTGAAATTTGGTATATAAATTTGCCTATATTAGTATTTACGATTCTTTTTTCCGGGAAGAAGACCAGAGGCGGACTGGTACTGGGATTAGGACCGGGACTGGGACTGAGACTCGGAGTGAGACTAGTACTGGCAATAAGGAATGAAGAAGAATGAGAAGAAATTGAGAGAAGAGAAAAGAGGGAAGGAGACTGAGAAAGAGATAGATTGAGACGAAGATAGAGATAGATGAAGCGAAAAAGACGAAGGGATGAGTGAACAAAAAGATTAAGAAAAAGTGAAGAGGGGGGAGGGCAGAGTTAGACGGAAAAAGCTTATTAAAATGTATGCAGATATACCAAATTTAGGGCAGAACAACTTCTGCCTGGGCTGCTATTTTAAATATGTATTACAAACTGAACTTATGTACCTACACGTGTAGCGTGTTATCACAGAAAAAAATTATTAGGCAAAAATAAAAAGAAAACTGAGTAAGCTTTAACTCTCTTTTTCATACGGCTACTGCACCAAAGGTTATGAATTGATAACAAAATACAAGGTGATACATAATGCGCTAAGCGTGTAGTCGGCAAAACCTGCGACTTTTGAAGAACAATGCGATCTGTGACAATGACGCAGCGACTTTTCGCCGTGGGTGTTACTGAAACGTGATACAAAACTAATATAAATTACTGGAGCTTACCTTGATGGTACTTCTTTCTACCTATTTGCAGAGTTCTTTGAATCAAATTTTGCTCCAAATGAGTGCAATCAATCGTTTGATTTTTCAATCAGTCGAGACTCTGCTCGCAATTTCGGGGCCCTGTTTCTTTCATCTGAAGCTATGTCGCAGCTTAAATGCTCATCTCAAAAGTAAATTAATGGGGTTTCACCTGCGCTGTTAAAAAAATTTGTCGGCTTTAATTTATCCATTTTGATTAGTATTCAAAAAGTCCCTATCTTCTGTTAGTTTCATTGCTTATTGGGGGCTATTTTCCTATTTTCAATTTTTAAGTGGCAATAAAAATGATGTTCGTAGCTCCGACCTATTTCCAACCTGTCCACTATGTCTAAAATTTTTAACATGCTGTTAACGTCAAAATAAGTTTTGCTATGAAATCCCTGATATCTCCTTACCCTATCCCTGATATCTCCTTTGCGCTAAATTAAATGGAGATTTGTTCAAAGTGTCGCACTGGGCTAGCAAAAATGGTCTCTGCCTCAACGCAAGTAAGTCTTCTGTATTACCGATATCAAGGAAAAAAATCGTTATTGGTAATCTACCTATCATACATATTGATAACAACGTGATTAAAATTGTTAACAAGGTTAAAAACCCGGGATTTGTTGTAAACTCTAGTCTTATTTGCGTTGATCATATTAATTTTATGGTAGGGAGGGTATACTGCACACTCCCAAATCTAAGACTGTCGTCAATATTTACGCCAGTTGCCATACGTAAAAAACTTGCAGCTCAACTGTTGTTGCCGATAATAACCTATTCAGAGTTGGTAGACAATAAATTAGATTCCTGTTCCGCTCATAAAATTGATGTTGCGTTCAACCACATAACGCGATATGTGTATGGCCTATGTAAGTTTGACCATATTTCTGCTTGGAGAACTAAGCTTCTTGGTTGTAAAATCCATGCTTATTTGAAAGCGAGAAGTTGTATTTTTATCGTTCAGCTGATTGCCACAAAAACGCCCTCTTACCTATATGAAAAGCTTGTTTTTCCTAGGTATAGTTGTTTAAATGATTTAATCGTGCGGAGTCTCAACTTTGTGGCTTCAACAAGACTCCTTTTTGTAAATACTATACGCACTTGGAATTCCATACCGGCTGGCACAAAGAACGGTATAAACCAAAGGAATTATAGACAAATTATTTATCAATATTTTTCAACATAATTTGCTTAAATTGGCCACCTATAAAACTATTAAATACAGCTATAAGAAAGTTTTTATTTGGGGTAAATTTACGAGGGGGTCCAACGCCCACCCCCTTCGCCTATCCTCACTGAAGGGGGGTAAGGCATACAAACATATACACTTGGTTTGAATGAAATATATTCATTTTTCAGTGAGTTATTAATTTTTCGCGTCTAAATCATGCAAAAATGCGACTGTGCGACAGTGTGTAGTCACTATTGATGTTGTATCCTCAAGTACCTTTGTTGCCATAAAGTTACCAAATGATATTAATTAACGGCATCCATGTTGCCTGAATTCTCGTCTATCTCTCTTAACCCATCTAAATTCTTCTAAATGACCTATTCTAAGTGTAATGCCGTTCTGAGTACAAAATACACTCTATCCGACTGCGAACTCCAATGCGTAAGGGAGATTAAAGACTTTGGTGTTATCTTTGACAATCAGTTTTCATTCAATAATCATACTGATTATATAACGTCTAAAGCATACGACATGCTAGGCTTTGTGAGGCGTATTACTTCCAAATTTTCTGACCAATATACCATCAAACTACTTTATACGTCTTTAATAAGTTCGCACTTAAATTATGCTGTCTTTATTTGGAGATACAGAAAATTTGTCTCAACTATGCTTTCGATCTTTAAACTTTTCGAATACCATGCCATCTTATTCTTCTAGGTTTATGCTTTTAGGGCTAAAGTCCCTGGAAAATCGTCGATGGTTAACTGTCATCTATAATATCAGGGGAGCCATTGACTGCCCATACCTATTGGAAAAGATTTGCTTTAATGTTCTCCAACGACTTCTCCGAAATTTCTAGCCACTCTATGGGGATAACTTCAGAACCAACTACGCGCTATTTGTGAATTTAAGGCACTGAGTAAAAAGTTCCTAAAGATTTTCCACTTCGGACTGCCGACTTTGTGATAATTTTGAATTCTGCTTTTTAAGCTCTATAGATATTTTATTTCTCTCCATACTTTAAGCTACACGTTTAGATAGTTCTATAACTTAGTCTTTAAGGATTACTGTACAAAAACTTAAATACATAAGTTGAAAAAAAAAAAAAAAAAAATTACTAAATCACGCTTACCAATAATCGCAATCACAGACAGTGAGAAGCGACAGCAATGGGGTGCCTAAAAGGCGACTTAAATTCGAATCCCGTTCCTAGACTGTGCACTTGGCTTGGGCCCAGCACTTTCAGTTAATTGATGTCCACGTCAAAGCAAAGTATTACATCAGCGCCATACAGGAAGCACGATGGAGTGGACAAGGCAGCAGGATGATGGGGATTTTGCGACGTCTACGTCAGTGGTCATATGATCATATGCGCTATTCGGAACTAAATTGTTGGTTTTGTGATGGGAAAGAAACTTTGCCGTCACATACTGTCGTCCACGGCTGTGACTCAAATAAAAGCGAAGTTTTCCCATATCTCGTTTATATGCATTTATGCACCAATAAACGATGAGGACGAAAGGGTAAGACCTCCTTCTATGAAAAACTAAAAAAGACATACGAAAACAAGCTGGTCAACTTAAGCGCCCGGGTGGATAAGGAAGAAGTTGTAGGTCCAAAAAAAAAGCTTAGGGTGGGTTCTCCCGAGAATATTTATGTCGAGCTTCTCTTACAATTTGTGTCGTGCTTCTTTTTAATTAATCCTACAAAGTGACGGAACGGGACCTACATGTTTTACATGCATTTTTACTGACAAACTTTTCATAGCATAAGACATTCGGAGTGTTTTTGAAACCAATGTCGAGGGGCGTCCCCGTCAAGAAAAACATTTTCCTGAAATTTGACGTTGCTTTACCCGGGACTTGAACTCAGGACCTTCGATGTGGTGATGTCGTAGTTGAAGCACGCTGACACCTAACAATGGCGGCCACCGTCTTTTATCCTGCAGTAGGAAAATTTTGCCTCCACGATGTAACATCTCCCAATGGGTTCGGGCTGATTGACTTCGCCTCGGCTCGAAATATGGTCAGCTGCAGTACCAGGTTCCGAATTAAAAATTTACACCAAATTACTTGGCTGTTCTCTGATCGAAGAACACGAAACCACATCGATCACTGCTAAAACAACAACAACAACAATAGAGCCACAGCAGACATAGTTTTAGTACCCTGGATGTGCGCACTCTACGAAGAAGAAAGTGAACGCAGTAACACAAGGATAATTTGCTGTCAACAAGCTGCTCACAAAACAGGGCGCTGATAATTACGGCTCACACACATGCTCACTGAGAGCAATCTTCGACAAGACGATGTATCAGGGCGGTGGGAATATATTCCTTTCACATTACTTACCGTCGTCATGCTGTCTTAGAAAAACAGTGCGCTTTTTGTAGCGTTGGCTGAGTAGAGGCAGGGAGGGAACTGTATATTGAAGCGATATCCTGACAGCGAAGAGGGAAAAGAGATGCCTGTTGAGAAACTAGAAATGCAAGGCAGAAGGGCGTGATTTCGAGGACCTTCAAATACTGGCTGATATGAATAATAGCCGAAAATTCTAGCAACAAATCCGGCAGATGACAGAAGGTTTCAAGACCAGTACAAATTCCTGAAGGAATGATAATTGATAGCTGCGACCTAGTCACCAACGTACAGGATGTGCTTAATTTTCGATACCATAACCGCCGATGACGGAGATCACGTTCCGGCACTCGACTATGAGGAAGGAAGAATGGTAATATACCGCCAAGCAGAAGCAAAGAGTTGGTAAATGCATGCATCAACTCCTATGCAAAATATGGTAGGACGAGCGCCTGCCTACATAAGTTAAGTGCTCTGCCCGAGCCATAGGAAAAGCGATTTCGCAAACCGCAAGAATCACCGCGGAGGGAATCAATACTACATCTTTTTGTCGATTTCAAAGCAGCCTTTGACAACGCGAAAAGAAGTTGCGTGTATGCTGCTTTGTCTGAATGTAGGTATGCTGAAATATTGATTAGGCTCTGCCTAATGACGTTGGTGTTACTCACCAGCACGGTGAGAAATGGGAAGGACTTCTTCGAGCTACTCGTAACCAAAGGAGGCTTAAAACAAGACAACTCTATTTTTGTGCGATTTCTTTAACATAATGCTGGAGAAGATAATTCTAGCAGCCGAATTAAACCGTAATGGCACAATCTATGATGATGATATTGATATCATTAGTTTTAACAAAAAATAAAGTAAAGCTTCAAAAAAAGCGTCTGCGGTAAAAGAGGACAAGACGAAACTGACTGTCAACGCAGTGTTGATGGATATAAATTGAAGACTGTGAAGGACTTCATCTGTCTAGGAACTAGCACTAACCGCGAGAGCAATGTCAGTTTAGAAATCAAACGAAGAACAACTATAGCCAGCAAGTACTACAGACTGAGCAGGCAATTGAAAAGAGAATCGGCTAACAGAAATCAATATCTACAAGTTGCTCATCATATCTGACCCGACGTATGGTTAGGAATCATGGACTGTGGCGACGGACAAATGCTCCGGAAGATTTATGGTCCTACTTCAATTTCCGTCTTCCCCCTGCCTTCCAATCCTTTTCCATCACGCCTTTTTTTGTTACAATTTCGGAGTCTGAATTTGGATCACCGCCCTATTTTTACGCCGCCCGTGATTGTTTGCATGCATATAAATAGTTGTGTAAAAATAATAGTTTCATGTTCTTATAAATAATAAAAGTCAATAACTGATTTACACTTAACTTGGTTGTTTAGATGTGTGGCGGCCACCGTGGTGTGATGGTAGCGTGCTCCGCCTACCACACCGAATGCTCTGGGTTCACACCCAGAGCAAAGCAACATCAAAGTTTTAGAAATAAGGCTTTCTTCTAATTGAAAATTTTTCTAGGCGGGGTCGCCCCTCGGCAGTGTTTGGCAAGCACTCCGAGTGTATTTCTGCCATGAAAAGCTCTCAGTGAAAACTGATCTGCTTCGCAGATGCCGTTCGCAGTTGGCATAAAACAAGTAGGTCCCGTCCGGCCAATTTGTAGGAAAAATTGAAAAGGAGCATGACGCAAATTGGAAGAGAAGCTCGGCCTAAAATCTCTTCGGAGGTTATCGCGCTTTACATTTATTTATTTTGGTTTTTTTTTAGATGTGTCAAGATCCTACACGCATAAACAAAATTATCTGTGCATAACCGAATCAAAGTAAAAAATACAAAATGTGTACGATGATACTCGTGCTCGTGTTGGCTGTAATTGGAATGATTAAAGCTCAAATGAATATGGAGTTCGCTGAGCACGAAACAAAAAGTTGACAAAAATTTGCAGAGAGCCGCTAAAGAAGCTGTCCTTTCGGTGCATTACAGTGGTGATGTGGGTCACAAGTTACAGCGGCGTACCTGGGAAGCACGGTTCCCAGGTGAACTAGCTACAAAGGCCACGGAACAGACCGAGCTAATTTCATTGAACTCTAGCACCTATCCAAAAAGTACGATCACTCACAAATTATAAATATAAAAATAATTTCATACTTTGTTTACACTTGGTAAAATCAACCGAAATACGGGTCAATTCAACCGAAATTTCTGTCAATTTTTATCCATCGCAACAAGATCTTGAATAAACTGCGCACAAATCGTTGATTCGTAATTGACCGTTTTAGTAGTCAAATGAACAAAACAAGTTGTCGCGACAGCTTTGTACGAAAGTACCTGTGTTGCAGCATTTGCAAGCAAGGCAGATGAGTTTTCGCTGAGATCTTTTCATTGCAGAAAAACAATCGGAGTGATTATCGAACAGTGCCGAGAGGCGACCCCGCTTAGAAAATTTTCTTCTAATTTAAAAACCATATTTCTAAAATTTGTATGTTGCTTTGCCCGGGGTGTGAACCCACGGTCTTCGGTGTGGTAGGCGGAGCACGCTACCATCACACCACGGCGGCCGCCATATACATACGTAAATATGTGCATACATATAGTACACAGCATACATAAGTACAAAGTAGAGAGCGCAGTAAGCGTAAAATTCTCTTTGAAATTTGCTCATGTATTGACTGTTGATCGCTGTTGAAATGACCAGTGAGATCAGTTGTGTTAACTTAAAATCAGTTAGATTGATTAGGAGTCTGTCAATTTTAAGAATTTGGTTAACTTAAGAGCGAAAATTTCTCTTCTGTTGAAACGACTAAACTAATTTGTTAGCTTGACAAAGAACTCAGTCGAATTAACCATAATTCGATCAATTTCATCGAATCTCCACTAAGTCAAGAACAACAGAACCGATTTGTTGATTTTACTAGCACCATTTCTTTCAGTGATATGACGATACGCTTCATATAAAGTGGGCCTTATGTTTTAGTTTTCAATTTGTTCTATATTTTTCATTTTTAGCCTGTGCCGAAATTGATGCTAAACTACAACCACTGTTAACATCGCATGTTCTTGGCGGCACACCTGTAGAACTTGGTCAATATCCGCATATGGTAGCTATTGGATTACAAAATGATGATAGTACGTTAGAATATAATTGTGGTGGATCATTAATAGCAAAAAGTTTCGTTTTAACTGCTGCGCATTGCCTGACGACACGAGAGCCACCGGTTAGGGTGCGTATGGGTGTAGTGAATTTCAATGACTCTGAACAAATGAAGAACGCAGTTGAAATTGGTGTTAAGGTAGGTAAGCAGCGGTGAGAGGTAATCTTTTTATACATTGCAAAGAATTTTAGAATTCTCAATGATTTCCTTTTATCTGTTATCGGTTCGATCACTGAGCTGTCAAATAAATATTCAAATATCTTGTATAACAAAATGCTCTTTATTCGTCTTAAAAATGGAATTAGAACTTCACAATTCAAATAATTTGCATACTTCACTCACAACGAGCTAAAATCAACCTGACTGCCCATCGCTTGGACATTTGGTTGCTTTTATACCACTTAGTGGCTTTGTCAGTATTTCTTTTACGATCTAAGATTTTCGCGAATAGCCTTCCCGAATAGTGGCTTATATACTTCTCGTTCTTCTGCGTCTCGTATTCCTTGTGGCTATTTACATTTGCGTGTGTGAATCCTGTCATCATTTAGTTGGTTGCTCTTGTTGGTGTTGGCATTATGTATATGCAGTGTAGATGTTTGTGTTGTTGTTGTTATTTCGTGCGCTGAAATTGTTTTTATTGCACATTATTTACTAACTAATGGCATAGGGATGTACCGTACTATCTAAAATTTGCCACAAATACCTAAATGCGCTTAAATGAATACTCTTACTCTTTCTATTGTTTCCACTCTTAGTCTCACTCTCTTCTTTCAGAGAACTCATCTGCATCCAGACTATAACAGCAGCAAATTCTACAATGATATTGGAGTAGTGGAACTGCAATCGGATGTTGAATACTCGACCAATGTATATCCAACTTGTTTATATACCGAACCTGAAAATCCGCCGAATAGCTCGAAGCTTTACGTTTCTGGTTGGGGCGTAATCGATACGCTCAGTAAGGCTTAATTAAATACAGTGGTATGTAAAGATAAATTAACTTATTTTCCTGCTCTTTTTCTTTTCTAGCTCGTGACAATTCAAACGTTCTACTGAGGGCACGCCAGGAAATCGTGGATAATTCTAGATGTAACGGAAGTTATGCGGAAACTGGTTTAAACCGTAGAATCCCTGTCGGCATTATAAGTACGCAGTTATGTGCTCATGATCGTAGTATGACGCGGGATGCAAGTCAAGGCGATTCTGGTGGTCCCTTGATTATGGTAGTCGATGAAGCTGTAAGTAAGTTTCGCATTGTTGCTGTGATCTCAGCTGGCATAAGTTGCGGCACCTCAACTCCAGCCATTTATACACGAGTCTCTTCGTTTTTGGATTTTATCGAAAGTGTGGTTTGGCCGAACCTATGATTATTTTTGGAATACTAGTTACTTATGCCTTATTGCCATTCCACAATAATAAAGAACTGAACTGTAAATTTGATTTTAAACTCAAAACATGCGCAGAGTGTTATATACATCGATATAATTCTATTTAATTCATTTGACATTCAAGTTCGATAATTTTTGGAAAAATTATCTGGAGGGGTATTATGGTATTTTCAAAATTATTTGAGAACATTTTTGGAATGCCATTGCAGGTGCGTGTACTTCTCCTCGAACTATTTTGATTCATTTGAAATCCAAGCTCGAATTTTTTTTAAGGAATTAGGTACAGCGATGATGTTTTGGAAATTGTTTAAAACAAGTTTTGAAATGCCATTGCATGCGCATATACTCTAAAGTCAAGCTCGAAAAATTTTGGAAAACTTGCTACAGCGACTATATGCCATTTTGAAATCTATTTGAGAGAGTTTTCGAAATGCCATCGCATTTTTTCAAACTATGTCGATTTATGTATTTGAAAGCCAAATTCGAAATGTTTTGGAAAAATTAGCTAGAGCGGTATTATGACATTTTCCAAATTATTTGAGACAGTTTCCGAAATGCAATTACATGTGCGTACACTTTTCTCAAACTGTACTTTTCCATAAACTATTTCGATTCAGTTGAGTGTAAAGTTTGAAAAAATTTGCTACATGGAAATTGAGATATTTTTGTAATTATTTGAGAAAGTTTTCGAAATGCCATTACACGTGTATATACTTTTTTCTCCAAATCATTTTGATTAATTTCAGAGTTTTAATTTCAAATTTTTTTAAAAAAATTAGCTTTAGTATTTTCGAAATTATTTCAGAAAGTTTGGAAAAGCTATTGCATGTTTGTATATCATTATTCAATTAAAGTTTTGATTTATTTGTCACTGAAGTACGACATTTTTTGGAAAAATTAGCTTCCACGATGGTATGATATTTTCGAAATTATTTGAGAAAGTTTTCGACATGGGATTGCATGTACGTGAATTTTTTTTCAAACTATTTTGATTTATTTGAAAGTGAAATTCGAAATTTTTTGAGAAGTTTCCGAAATATCAGAGCATACGAATAAACGTCTACGCTATGGCCAAGAAGGTATCCTTATCGGATAAAGAAGGCGTCCCCATTCGATTTAAATTTCATTGGTGACTTGTTCGATGGCCATAACCATTTAAGCGATTACGCGCCAATTAGGTAAGTAAGTATGTTTTCAGAACAAAAGTTGAGAAACTCATTAGCCTGTTTCCTTTGGCTTCTGAGTGGTTTAGTTTGCCTGCATGTATGGAAACCACTCGCGTATATATCCGTTACCACCTATAAAGCATCTAAAAAATCTGCCAAATACATAGATGGAGTATCAATTGTTTCCCCCCCCCCATTCGATGCAGCCGATTTGAAAGATTCTAATGCTTTGAATGCTTAGCGTAGATAGTAGACTGGGTCGATTTGTATGGATTAAAGTTAACCGATATCGCGCCATCGATTTTTCGATAGGATTTGAACTCAGGAAAAAAGGTTTCATTACGCACACCCAAAAAAAATTATTTTCGAGCCTGGGAAATTTCATTTTTTTTTACTTTTTCCGACTTTGATTATTAAGGAAGGGTTTTTTCATGACCTACTAAAAAATTTTCGTGTATAGTTTTTTGAAAAAAAAAAAAAAAATTGTATTAAAGAAAAAAAATATTTTTTTTTTCAAAAAACTGTTATCGCCAATGTTTTTAGCGACCATTTTCGGGTTGGACAGGGTATACATGACAATTTTACAATCAAATGAAAGTTTTTTTAGTAGGTCATGAAAAAATCCTTAAAAATCAAAGTCGAAAAAAAGTAAAAAAAAAAAATGAAATTTCGCAGGCTCGAAAATTATTTTTTTGGGTATGCGTAGTGGAACTTTTCTTCCTGAGCCCAAATCCTATCGAAAAATCGAAGGCGCGATATCGGTTAATAAATCGACCCAGTCTATTAGGTAGTTACTTATCATGGTCTACAATTGTTACGTCAGTTTCCAGAAGGCAGAACTAGGTAGCCTAGAAAGTCATTATCACGTTCGTAGCGTCCACGCATCCCGGAAAGTGTGTATACATCATTCAGGGGTTTATTTTTGTACAATCATTTCATGAGAATATATATTTTTGTCGCTAATTGCTTACAAAAAAAAAAAAAAAAAAAAAAAAACTGTGGGGAAACTACAGTCACAGCTATTGATGTGGAAATTACGCTGTGAATCATCATTGAGTTACTTAAATACTCATTAGATGCTACGTCTTTACAAATTTATGTAACTTAGTTTGTTTTTTGTTGAAAATAATTAGCTTCTTACTGCATCTCAAAATTAACAGTGTACATTAGGATGTTTCTTTTTCAGTAGATTGTTTACTGACATAATATATAAATTAAATAATTATGTTATACTAAGGTTATTCAATTTCAATAGCTTTCAAGCGAAATCCTCTTAAGATTTTAAAGAATTAATGAGCTTAACACTAGTAAATAAAAATTGTTATTCAACTATTATTTTAGTTTTATTGTGAACAACTGAAAAGAAGGAAACATTTACTGGAATATTGCTATGGTACCATTTCGAAAACCGCCACGTCATCATTAGACAATTGTCATGTTTTTTTGTTTATTTCAATCGGTTTCACCGAGGATCGACTGGGCTTTTATGTTTTATTTGCTTTCTTTGCTAATTTCAATTTTATCCCATTTTCACGCTCTGGTAAATTCCTACCTCAAAGCAGTATAAATCTACGTTTCCAAACTTCGTCATATCTTTTAAGAGTTCAAAAATGTTTAGGAATTTTTCACAATTTTTTCTTTACTTAAAATTTTTTTTATAGTAATTTTTTTATTTTGTTTTATAAATCAACATTTAAAAACCGGTTCAAAACTTTTTAAAATTCAAAAATGAAAAATTCGAAACTTTTTCCAGTTAATAAAAATATCACTTTAGAAAAATAGATTCTAATATTTTGTACAGAAATCCAGTTTAAAAGCAGTAAGATACTGAGTTTCCAAGATTCCTTCAAATCTTTTAAGACTTCAAAATTGTTGAAGTATTTTTATTATAATTTTAATTTTCCATAGAAATCTCATTTCAAAGCAGTATAAGTGGACAAATTTTGTTCACAACAGTGAGAGTTCAAAAAAGTTTCGATAATTAAAAAAAGAAAAATATGTATTTTAAATTTAAAAAATTGCAATAATTGCTTCATAGAAAACAATATCAATTTAATTCCAAACTTTCTTCCAATCATTGAAGAGTGAGAAAAGTTTCAACAATTAAGAAAAATATTAAAATCTTAAATAAAATAAAAATTTAACCGTCTTTTTCTAGAAAGCTATAGCAGTATAAATCATTATTAAAAATTTTGTTCATGTCTTTAAAAAGTCCGAAAAATTTTCAAAATTGCAAATTTAAAGTTTTTTCAGAAGAAAAACATTTTTTTTCAAATTTTTAATCAAATTAAAACTCAATAGTTTTTTTTAAAGAATTCAATAATTTTTTCATAGAAGTCTACAGCAACAATGTAAATCTATGCACACTACAAGCTCTGTTCATGTCTGTAAAAAGTTCCAAAATGTTTCGAAAGTTTTTGAATTTTTTTTATATTTGAATAAAAAAAAATATATTTAAATTTTTTATCAAATAAAAATTAAATCTTTTTAATAATCATCTTAAGCAGTGGGCACATTTTCTAATTCTGGTTTTGAAATTTGATTAAAAAATTTTTAATAATTTTTTAATAGAAATCTCATTTTGAAGCACTACTCTGTTTACATCCGTTAAGGGTACAACCAAGTTAAGAAATTCAACTTTCAAAAACTTTTCAATTGTTTTTGCGCAAAAATACAATTTGCTGCCTTTACAATAATAATCTCACAAAGTGTAGATATTGGGTCCTCATAAGATCGAGTGGCCACAAAAACATTTTTTAAGGCATCACCAATTTCACTCTAAATAAAAATAAATGCGTTTTCGTGGAATTCACCTTATATGAATGGACGTATCATTTGGTGGCTCATATGTTGCGTGATCTTGATTTCAATTACAATTAAACTTAAAATTATTAGTTAATAAAGCAACAAACACAGGTAGAATTGAATAGCAGTGAAAATTATATAGTGCCGTCATAAAAAGAAAATATAATTTAAAAATAACAATAAACTTTTAGTTAAGTGAATAAATAATGTAGAGTAGGTACGTACATACTAATTGTCTATTGTTATCAACAAAAAGTGTACAATACTCAAAACAAGTTTTTATTTATATACAGAGAATGGCTTTGTTTAGGCAAAAGAGTTGCCAGATGTAAGCGAATCAATTTCTAAATAAATATTAAAAATTTCTAAAATTAATAATGACAACAATAAAACATTGGTGCGATATTAGACCTCTGGTTAAAGTACAAACACTATTTGTTTGAAGAACAGCTCATTTTACAATTACTCCCACAAAATTCCAAAATGCGACATTCTTAAAAAAATAATATTTATAATATTTGCTACATTTTGATTTCGGCAGCCGAAGTGCGGAGTTAATCCAGCCGATATACTAATATCAGTACTTCGCACAAAAAAAATTAAAAAAAATTTCAATGGAATATTTATTGTGGATGAAAATCCCGCGTACATCAATCTGGCAACACAACAAATTTGAGTAGTTAAGGGAAAGCGTCTTGCTTACCGGCGCTAAACTTGAAACAGTTTAAGGTAAACAAAGAAAACAATTGAAGCATATTAATAAAGAGAGAGCGCCGAAGCTTGAACTAAGCAAATTCTGACAATTTGAGTATATTTGAAGCGTGAGAAAGAATCGACCATTTGATTTGCTGCAGCCGACAGATAAAGACATCTTAAATATAAATAGCTCATGCTTTAAAAGTTTTGAAACGTAAAAAGTTTTTAAAAATATTTCGTAAGTTAAGAATTCTTAAATTTATAAAAAACAACATGAATTTTGTGTCATATATATCGAGCCTTGCGCTTATGGCCTTCTGTTGGTGTACAAGTGCTGAAAGATTTCCAGAAATTACATTATATGGTAAGTGGAGCATGTAAAAAATGCAGTGGTGTTCTATATGAAAACGAAAAATGTGTGAATTTCATCCCCAAGAAGTGCTAAAAAATTTTTTTTAAGTACACCAACAAAAGTTTTGATATTACTCCGAAGTGCTAGCACTGCACTACAATTTTTTGTGTGTAAATACACCTGCGTGCAGAGCTGCCACTCATATATTTTTTTTCGTACCAAAATACGTACCAAAAGGCTTTTGAGCGTAACAAAAAATTTTTCCCAGTAATAAAAGACAAATGATTTTTACTTCCTTAATATTAGGTCGGTTGAATGTTTGTCCGCTTTTAATGCAAATCTTGGAACCAATTTTTATGTAACTTCTCATTGAGCTACAAACATGAAACCTCAGAGACACCGTGACAAAGGAACAAAAGAAGAAAAAAATTGCGTTAGGTGGCGCACGGATCGAAAAAATTAGATAATAATTTGGAAATTTGAAACCGGTTTTTAAGTAACTTCCCGATGAGTTGGAGGCTAGAAATTTTGAGCTTAATTCAGAGGTCGATGACAGCCGATGACATGTATGTAAGTTCTCATTGAGCTACAAGCGTAAAACTTAACACATAGGTTAAGACACCGAGAAAATGTAAGAAAAGGAGAAAATAAAAATAAAATAAAATAAAAAATTTAAATTAATTTAAAATTTTAAGCACTTCCTTTATATAAATGGACAAAAATCAGCGAAAGATGTCTCCTTATATAAAGACATATTCTTGCTAAACTTTGATTTTTAAATTTTGACATAGAAATTGCAAAAATATTTATGAGAAGTAAAAATATAAAGGTGGAGCGCAATTGATTGATTAATAATATTTCGTTTCCTACCAACTTTCCAATTCAAGTATTGTGCGCTCCAGTTTTATATTTTTACTTCTCATAAATATTTTTGCAATGTCTATGTCAAAATTTAAAAACCAAAGTTTAGTAAGAATATGTTTTTATATAAGGAGACATTTTTCGCTGATTTTTGTCCATTTATATAAAGGAAGTGCTTAAAATTTTTTTTTATGTTTTTATTTTATTATTTATTATTTTCAATAGAGAAACAACACTTATACAACTTGAATTAACTTGATTAAATCTATGTATATATAATTTAAAGAAAAATATTTAGCATATTAAAGCTTGAAATGCAAAAATTAAAAGGAACTATAATTTCAATGCTGAGTTCAAAAATCAACATTTTCTTACATATATCAGATGTCAGATATTTTCATGTTTTTTTCTTGTAGCATGAACTAACTATTTTATATGTTTATAATCTCTTTCAGCAGACCATACATTGCATTTCATTTCTAGCTAACTCCTTACAAATCATAATGTTATGGATGGTTTTAACTCGTAACTATTAACTATTTCTAAGTTTTGTTTCTATAAGGTTAAGCGATGAAAACTTTCTTTCTGCAGCTGCAGAGATATGCGGTAAAGATAACAAATTAAAAACAAACTTAGTCAATACCGGGAACTTTAGCTCTCCCAATCCATTTTTAAAGCTCCCTACCCTTTGCCAAAAAGAATTTATATCTAAACCGCTTTTCAAATTATGGTCACTTAACTTAAGCAAAGTCCATTGGCTAATGATTTTCTCATCGTCATCACTTAAATGTTGAAATTTTAAAATGAGATCAAATATACAGCTATCACCATCAGACAAAACTTCTGGAGGTGTTATAATTTTTAATAATTCAAGATCTTTTCGATTACAATCAAACCGAATTTTGATTTGATCCAACAGCCCAACATAAAATCGCTTTCTAGGAAAAAGTACCAAAATCAAAAACAACGTACGGACGTACCAAATCGTTTTTAAAGCACCAGTTTTAGTACGAAAGTACCAATTCCGGCAGTTTCTGCGAGTAAAACAAAAAAAATCAAAAATTATTTGTTAATTTTGTTATTGATTTTTATCTTTATGATAGTGAAAGAAATTGTATGAATAACTTCGAAAAAATTCAAAAACGTTGTCGAAAAAATTCGAAAACTAAAATTAATGATAAAAAAATATATTGAAAGAATATATTCAAAAAAATTATATTTTTGTTTTACGATAATATATTAAAGGAATAACTTCGAAAACATTCGAAAACGTTTTCTAAAATTAAAATTGTTCTGGCCATTATTTTTCGATTTCTGTCTTAACGATAATAAAAAAAAAATTGAATGAATAACATCATAAAAATTCGAAAACATTATCGAAAGAATTCGAAAACTAAAATTAATGACAAAAAATATAATGAATGAGTAACTTCAATAAAATTCGAAAACGTTTTCGAAAGTCAAAATTGATTTGGTTATTTAATTTTTGTTTTAGGGAAATAAAAAAGTATATTGAAGGAATAACTTAGAAAACATTCGAAAACGTTTTCGAAAATTAAAACTGATGTAGCCATTTTATTTTTCGATTTCTGTCTTAACGATAATAAAAATAAGTAAAGGTGTCTATGTTCGGGTGTAACCGAACATTATAAACTCAGCGTGAGCTTCAGTTGTACATTTCATTTCAGATAAATTACTTTTCTACATAACACGTGGCACCGCCCGTTTAAAAAAAATTTCTCCCAATTTCCTCTTACAATAAAACTTGATAAGTGAAATATCATTGATTCAAAACTATTTTTTGCTAAGTATAGCTTATTATTATAGTCTGCGACCCTTTTAAATTAGTTTTAAATCTAAGTTGCCTTGGTGTTTAACCGATCCCATCCATTTTACTAGAAATATTTTTTGCTATAAGGAAAATATGTGTACACAATTTCATTACGATATGTTAATTTTTTTCGAGTTATGGCTCCCGAAACATAGAAAATTCCTTATTCATAAAAGGGGCGGTGCCACGCCCATTTTTTAAATTTGAAGTTTTTCCTATTTATTGTTATAAATCCACTTGGGAAATGAAATACCATTGATATAAAGCTCTTTTTTGCAAACACATAGCATATTTTATTCGCCCACGACCCTTTTTAAAATCTTTTATATAAAAGTGGGCGTGGTCTTTAACCGATTTCATTAGTTTTCCCTTAAATTATTCCTTGTAGTAAAGGCAACCTCTCTGCCAAATTTTGTTGCGATAGGTTTAACGATTTTTGATTTATGATTAATAATATTTATAAAATTTTTTCTAAATTTTCATCAAGAGTCTCAATATCAGTTCACATGTCAAATTTCAACATTCTAGGTGTATAATTTACTAAATTATCAGATTTTTTGTGGTTTTCAAAATTTTATATATATAAAAAGTGGGCGTGGTTATAATCCGATTTTGCTCATTTTCAATACCAATCTATTCTGGGTCCAGATAAGTTAGTGTACCAAACTTGGTGAAGATATCACAATATTTACTGAAGTTATCGTGCTAACGGACGGACGGACGGACGGACATGGCTCAATCAAATTTTTTTTCGATACTGTTGATTTTGATATATGGAAGTCTATATCTATCTCGATTCCTTTATACCTGTACAACGAACCGTTATCCAATCAAAGTTAATATACTCTGTGTGCAAAGCACACTGAGTATAAAAATTTAATGAATAGCTTCAAAAAAAATTCGAAAACATTACGAAAGAATTCGAAAATTAAAAAAATATAAATTTTTTTATTTTTTGATTTCTGTCTTAACGATAATAAAAAATAAATTGAATGAATAACTTCAAAGAAGTTTGATGTTTTCGAAAGTATCCGAAAGTTAAAATTGGTTTGGTTATTTATTTTTTGTTTAAGGATAATAAAAAAGTATATTGGAGTAATAACTTCGAAAACATTCGATTTCTGTCTTAATGATAATAAAAAAAAATTGAATGAATAACTTCAAAGAATTTCGAAAATATTATCGAAAGAATACAAAAATTAAAAATATATTTATATATATATAATAAAACAAATTGAATGAATAACTTCAAAAAGATTTCGAAAATATTATCGAAAGGATTCGAAAATTAAAAATATATTTATTTTTTTATTCTTCGATTTCTGTCTTAATGATAGTAAAAAAATGTAATGGGTAACTTCAAAAAAATTCGAAAAATTATCGAAAGGATTCGGAAATTAAAAATATATTTATTATTTTATTTTTCGTTTTCTGCCTTTACGATAATAAAAAATATTTGAATGAGTAACTTCGAAAACCTTCGATTCGATTCGAGCTCAAGGCCTTATGATAATTATTGTTATTTTTTAATTTTTCTATAATTGATTAATCAGTACCGAAGAAGATTTAATGATGAGCTGTACGAGCTATACGCAGACATCAACATAAAAAATAAATAAATGTAAGGCGCGATAACCTCCGAAGAGATCTAAGGCCGAGTTTCTCTTCCAATTTGCGTCGTGCTCCTCTTGATTTTTCCCTACAAATTGGCCGGACGGGACCTACATGTTTTATGCCGACTCCGAACGGCATCTGCAAGGCAGATGAGTTTTCACTGAGAGCTTTTCATGGCAGAAATACAATCGGAGCGCTTGCCAGACACTGCCGAGGGGCGACCCCGCTTAGAAAAATTTTCTTCTAATTGAAAAATCTTATTTCTAAAATTTTGATGTTGCTTTGCCCGGGAGTTGAACCCAGGGCATACGGTGTGATAGGCGGAGCACGCTACCATCACAACACGGTGGCCGCCAATATAGTCAACATAGTCCAGCGAATTAAAACGCAGCGGCTGCGCTGGCTAGGCCATGTTATGCGAATGAAAGATGATGCTCCGGCCAAGAAAGTGTTTCTATCGGAACCCGCCTATGGAAGCAGAGGTAGAGGGCGACTCCGTTGGAAGGACCAGGTGGAAAACGATTTAAACTCCCTTGGTGTGACCAATTGGCGCCGGTTGGCGGAGCGTAGGAGCTACTGGCGCGCCTTGTTGGACGTCCATAACCTTTTAGACGGTTAAGCGCCAATTAAGTAAGTAAGTAAGATTAATCAGTCAAACAAACCACCGCTGTATAGCTAAATGGTTAGCGCAGCGTGCCCAAAGCGTACTGATGATGAAGGCTTAGCACCCTTCGAAATGGATCTATCTGCGCAGCTATGGTAGGTTGTCTGACGAATTTTCTACTTACTATTCAAAAAAAAAAAACAGTTTTTCAATTATAGAAAAATTAAAAAATAACAATAATTATCATTAGAAAAAAATTATTGTTCTGGCCTTGAGCTCGAATCGAACCTTGAATCATTCATCAATAGACCGATAAAACGAAATTTTAAAAAACTTTCCATTGCTATTTTTGTTTTCGCATCTGTAGGCTATTTGAAAAGTAACTAATCAAAATATGAGTAAGCAATTTATCTCACAGCCGTAATAAATTATTTTAATTCTAAGGCTACTATAGTGCACAAAAAACCATAACTTTTTCTGTACATTTTTGCTCCAGAGGGTGATGCTTGTGTTACCAGCAGTTATGATGGCACCTGTCTAATAGAGAAACAATGTTCTAACTTAGAGCATATAATAAGTCATAAGGGGTTGTATGCCCGAGATGTGGGTCGCTGCGGCTATACGGTATACGAGGAAATTATTTGTTGTCCGTAAGTTATTTTATGCCTTTTTTTCTTAAATAATTGGGGCAATCACAGTTTGGTGCAAAAATTAACATCTGGTAACTTTACCTTGTCAATATACTTATAAATCATGGCGGAACCAGTAACAGGTGACTGCTGGAAATCAGCTGATTGGTACTGACAGTACGATTTTGAGATACGTGCATCGAGTTACAAAAACAAAGTACCTGGAACTTTTTTTAAAGTGTATAGGTATGTCGCCGTGCTGCCACCTTGTATAGGTCAGCCATGTTCTAAATCAGCTAATACGTGATGCCAGCTTGACAAGAGAGAACAAGGTAGGACTAAAATATTATGCTTCCCAGTTTGCGCTATCTCTCGAATAATAACAGCAATGCAAACTAAAGTTAATAGACGACAGGATTAATACCCGAAATAATATGAAACTGTGATTTTCCCAAATATTTGTTCTGCAATTGTTGTATAAATAATGTATTTATGCAATTTTTATTTTTCTAATTTTAGCACCAATATTGCTGAACGTCCATTATCCAAAAAATATTTTGAATCATATGAAGTTAGTAC
This sequence comes from Eurosta solidaginis, assembly GCF_040869045.1. NCBI lineage: Eukaryota > Metazoa > Arthropoda > Insecta > Diptera > Tephritidae > Eurosta > Eurosta solidaginis. The sequence continues at coordinate 243,102,278 of NC_090322.1, forward strand.
AAATGTAACATTGATTATTACTACGACTTCTATTGTACAGTGTGAGAAAATTGGCGAAGATTTGGTGTTTAGTAATTTCACGCGAGCAGAACATGTGCATTAATTTAATATGAAATAGTTTGCAAGCAAATCATATCCTAGAAAGTTATATTTATTACATACATACATACATATATGCAAGCATTAAAGTAGATAGAATTTCAAGGGGAACATATTCTTGAAAATTTTCAACTATAAATTTTTTTTTTGTATTTAAATGCACAGTAATTTATATGATTATAATTAAGTAATAATAATCGTTAGGCTGTATCGAATTATCTAGGTGAAGTTTTAAATATTTTTGTTATTTATGTATGTTTGTTTAATGGTGTGTTCAGTTTATGCTTATATTTAAGAATTCATGAGCTTAACACCGGCTTATAATAATTGAATTTCAATTATTATGTTTTCTAAGAGAAACTGAAAAGAAAGAAACATTTACTGGCATATTGTGATGGAACCATTTCGAAAACCGCCAATGTAATCATCATCAGGCAATTTTGTAATGTTATCAAAGGTTTCACCGAGATTCGAACCGTTAATCACATGGTGAAATTGCAGTTGCCTTTAACCACTAGGCTACCCTGTTGGTATTTGTTTTCATGCTTATCACAGTTTTTCTCATTTCTACACTAACAATACAATTGAGACATTTTGTCTCTATATTAATTTGTGTGCCATGTAGATTTGTTTCTGTAAAGTTCTTCTTCGTTGCGAATGAGAAGCTTTGTAAACTCGGGCTCAGTTTTACATATTTATGTATGTTTGTTTAATGGTGTGTTCAGTTTATACTTATATTTAAGAATTCATTAGCTTAACACCGGCTTATAATAAATGAATATAGAAATGAGAAAAACTGAATTAAGTATGAAAACCAATACCAGCAGGATAGCCTAGTGGTTAAAGGCAACTGCAGTTTCACCATGTGAATCCCATGTTCGAATCCCGGTGAAACCTTTGATAACATTACAAAATTGGCTGATGATTATTACGTTGGCGGTTTTCGAAATGGTTCCATCGCAATATGCCAGTAAATGTTTCTTTCTTTTCAGTTTCTCTTAGAAAACATAATAATTGAAATTCGGTTATTATAAGCCGGTGTTAAGCTCATGAATTCTTAAATATAAATTTTTCTTATTGTTTTCATAACAAAGCGTATTTTTTTGTTTACATAATAGCAGTCGCTTCCATCGAAAGTGTTAAACTATGCAAAAGCGTCTATCGGACCAAGCTTAAATAAAAAGGATTAATTTTGGTTCAAATATACTAAATTAGCAACCTTGATTACAATTTCTACACATCTAATGCATTTCCTCCTAAAAATATTGCAAGATTTTGTTACACACCACAACCAAATTTGTTCCACATTCAAGTACGCAATGTCCGGAATTGCCTTCTGTCAAATTGCAATATTTTTCGGGTCTAACCTAAAAAACGCCAGTGAGCTGAGGAAAAGGGCGAACTAAGTGCCATTAGGTCGTTAGCAAATTTGGATTCAGCGCATTGAAACGCATGAGAGTACAATGCATCACCAGATGCTTCTATTTTTTTAGTCTGTGTATATTATCGATTTCAAAGTGCTCCCTCCTTAGGAATATGTACACAGCCACAAACAAAAAAGTTGAGAGACCTGGTAATGTCGCATATGAACTCCCCGGCATTTGTATGCCTTGTTTTAGAAATCGACATCACGATTGATTTTACGGGTCGTATTTCGGCCATAACCTCAGAACCAGAAAATATTACTGGCGATTGAAGCTTTTCCAGTTTGGGCGAAGCAGGACTCTCAAAATAGGGCAACTCTGACAATATATTCAGATTTAAGTGCTTAGCAGATACAATCCGTATTCTTCATGACGCTCACCGATTTCAATTTACAGCACGTACGTTGCGTAATAGGAGACACATAACAATTGACGTAAATAAGTTTATTTCGTAAAGAAATTGTGATTTATATCCTCAAAATCATATTAATTGGTAAAATAAAAGCAAAGCTTAATTTTTTAAACAATTTTTACACAAAAACATACTAAAAAGAGCAAAGAAATGCCGTGCAACATATTAGTCGCGTCAGAATGAACTTTTCCATTTAGGTGCATTCAACACAATCTTATGTGAAAAGTTGGATGTGGCGCAGCCATCAGAAACGGGACATTTGGCAAAGTATGACGAATGCGACAACTTATACGTTGCCTATCTGCCGTTTTAGTATTCAAATATGCACAGCCAATTCAGCTGTCAGTTTCTTCCTTGCCCGCAACGTATTGTATCTGCTTAGGCCATAAGTGTCTCAAACACATTTTTCGCATTACCATATCCACCAATTTTTTGTGCAAATGCATATTTTATTTATTTTTATTTTTTTGAAGATCTGCAACTTGTGTTTTGACAACACCTGCAGATAAGAAAAGAAAGCGGATTCCGCCTACATTTTCCATTTTTAACTTTTAAACACAAAAAACAAAAAAAAAAAAAAATATATATATATTAGGATGGGTACAATTACGAAAGCCAATATCTATGTTTTGAAGGATAATTTCGAAAAACAGGAAAATATATTTTTTTCTTGTGTATAAATCTCTTAAAAAATTTGATTTGGTCCAATATTGAATCAAGTGATATGCAGTGTTATGAAATGATTTTTTTCAAATACAATTTTATTCGGTAAAATATGTTTTTTCGAGTGAAGATGATAATCAGTGAAATCCTTTAATGATTGTTCTCTTTCAATAAAAAAAATCTAAAATGTTTCACTAAAAGAATTCCACGCACCCTAATACTCATACACACACCCTAATACTCATATATACACTATGCACCTTAATAAAATTCTCATATAAGTTTAAACTCACAATAAACTCATTGTACAATAAAATTTTCTGATACCATTCATCGGAACTAAATGATACAGCTCGAGAGTTTAGCTCCTAATTAGATTTGTCTGTAAGAAACTGTTAGTTTTGTATAGATAAGCTTTTAAATCGTACTCACATTTTGTTTTCCAATTAAGTAGGTATGTGATGCAAATAAAAATAGCGTTTTTTCTTTATCACTCAATTGTGTAACTTTTTATTTCCATATAAAAGCGTTACATTTTAAATAAATCAACAACGAACAAAGAATTTGTAATTCGATTATGATTTCTACGGAAATTAAAAAAAATATATATATGTAGTTCAAAGTAAATTTTGCAAAACAAATCCACTGTTTGATTCGCAGGAAAGTTGAGGGTCATTATTATAGTAATAATAAAGCTTCGATTTCATTTGAGAACGGAGAAAGGTCGTTTGCTTCACTGTTGTATTCATTAGCTTTGCGCAGATATGACGATGGTATAGCAAATAAATACATACAGGACTTCCTCATATTATGGGCTTGGTCGGTGCAGTCAAATAACTCCCAAATGCAATAACTCCCAACAAAAAAATGAAATAACTCCCAAATATTTGCCATACAAATTGGGACTTATTTCATAATTTTTGCTGGTAATTATTTCATAATGAAATAACTCCCAAATGAAATAATCCCCAATAAAATTTCTTTGGGAGTTATTTCATAATTTTTTGAGATTGGGAGTTATTTCATTTTTATTGGGACTTACTTCATTGTTTGTTATTTAATTTTTGTTGGGAGTTATTTGATTTTCTTAAAAATACAATTTTATCAAACTTTGACGTTCTTCTAACAGTTTCTATGGGTCGGCTATACATTAAGGGACCAATTGGTTTTATTCGTAAACCAAAGGGGTTTGAACTTTGAAATTTTGCACATAGGTTCTCAGGGAGTTCCCCAAAGAGAATCAGTAAGTAATTTTTAATTGTTATTAACAATTTACTAGTAATTAGTAGTTAAAGTTACCATGGTATAACTATCACTGTTTATGTACATACGAACACTTTCACAAGAATTTTATACATAAGTACACTTTATAATGTTTATAAAACCACAACTCAACTATTTTCATTTGTTTAAATTTGCGTATTATTGTAAAATTTAATGATTTATTTGTTTACTTTCCGCGAACACAAGCATACAGCCATCTTATCTAATTCACTGCTTGCTTGGTGGTACCAGATGCTTTACATTGTTCCAACGAATGAAAAATTTTTAAATAGTACCAACGAGGAAAATGGATCTTTTTCATTCAACTCTACTTATTTATTTTACAAAAAAATAGAAAATTTGGAATAAAAAAAGGCGCGATGCACAGTAATTCTGCGTAGTACACCTTTCTGCGTAGAAGGACATCACCGTGGCGGCAGCCACGGTTATATCACACACCCGGACTTGGCATGGCGTAGCCCAGGGTTATTTTTTATAAGCGCGGCCGAAGGCCGCCTATGCAGAAAGGTGTTCTACGCAGACTTGGTCCTTTTATTTTCTACTTTTAATAAATTATGTTAATTTCATAAAAAAATGCGATTTTTTAAAATAAATTAAGTTTACTTCGACGACACTATTCAAGTTTTCTTGTAATTGTAACTTTTACATATGTACATAATAGTTTGCTGTATTTTTCAAATCTCATTGTAATTGATTATATAGTATAATATAAAAAACACGTGTCACACAATTGAGACCAATGGACTCCTAAAATACTGAACCGATTTTGAATTTGTTTTGCTCCCCGTGTGTAGTTTGATCTAACTTGAAATATGGATAGGTGACTGGGTGACTAGAGTCTCGATATATAGGCCAAAACGTGGACCCGGGTACCCCTAGAGTGTGTTTATAGAATATGGATACCAAATGAAAGCTGTTGATGAGTGCTTTAGTAGAGGGTAATTTGTATACCCCTGAGTGACTAAGGTCTCGAGATATAGGCCAAAACGTGGACCCGGGTACCCCTAGAGTGTGTTTATAGAATATGGATATCAAATGAAAGCTGTTGATGAGTGCTTTAGTAGAGGGTAATTTGCATACACCTGGGTGAGTCGGGTCTCGAGATATAGGCCAAAACGTGGACCAGGGTACCCCTAGAATGTGTCTATAGAATATGGATATCAAATGAAAGCTGTTGATGAGTGCTTTAGTAGAGGGTAATTTTCATACCCCTGGGTGACTAGGGTCTCGAGCTATAGGCCAAAAACTGGACCCGGGCACCCCTAGAATGTGTTCATAGAATATGGATATCAAATGAAGAGAAAAGAGAGAAGGAGATAGAGAAAGAGATAGATTGAGACGAAGATGGAGATAGATGAAGCGAAAAAGACGGAGGGAGGAGTGAATAAAAGGATTAGGAAAAAGTGAAGAGGAGGAGGGCAGAGTCAGACGGAAAAAGCTTATTAAAATGTATGCAGATTGGCCAAATTTTAGCGCAGGACAACGTCTGCCGGATCTTCTAATATAGTATAAAGATACCTTTTCAAATTTTGATTTGGGATTTATTTCATTTTTTTGGGACTTATTTCATTTGGGAGTTATTTAATTTTTTTTGGGACTTGTGGTTTCATTATGAAATAACTGGCAAATATTGGGAGTTAATTCATTTCCTTCTTTGGGAGTTATTTCATTTATTAAAGTTGGGAGTTATTTCATTTTTATTGGGACTTATTTCATTGGGAGTTATTTCATGGGAGTTATTTCATTTGGGAGTTATTTCACTGCACCGGCTTGGTCATATTATGCGAATGAACGAAGACGCTCCGGCTTTGAAAGTATTTCAGTCGACAGTCCCCAGAGTTGATAGAGGCAGATGGAGGAAGACTTGAACTCCCTTGGTGCTCCCAGTTATTGCGAAACAGGGATGGTTGGCGTAACTTCTTATAAAACGGCCAAAATCGCTTAGGCGGTGGTTAAGCGCCAATAAATTATGATAATCGTCCATCGGGATTAATTTCCATGTAAAGACGAAAGCTGGCTTTGAAGTTACCATGGAAATGCTTTAACAGGCCTTTGCGAGGTTTAAAGGAATTCTTTAAAAATACTTTAACTCGTTTATGACAATTTTGGGGAACTGCGAGTTGCGCGATTTTTCTGATTATTTCGATACATTTCCGATCATTTAGGAATTGTTGTCAGGATAATTTTGAAGTTATTTCGGATATTTATTTAATTCAATACTTTATTCGAATCATTTCAGTATTATTTAAGAGATAACCGCTGGCTTTTCCACGATAGTTTCGGAACTATTTGATAATAATTGAAAAAGTAGTTTCCTGAACATATCAGGACAATTTCATGGGCTATATAAAAGCACTTCGGGACTTATTCGGGATAGTTGCAGAGTTGTTTCGGGAACCTTTTAGGACAGTTTAATAAGCATTTCGATACCATTTTGGGATTAATCCCGGTTCATTTAGACACATTTTTCAAGATTGTTTTTGTGGAAGTTTCGGTACTTCTCCATGACCATGACGGCGCCGTGGTGTGGTGGTAGCGTGCTCCGCCTACCACACTGCAGATCCTGGGTGCAAGCCCCAATCCGAAAAATTAGAAAAAAGTTGTTTCATTCAGAAAAAAGTTTTTCTAAATGGGCTCGCCCCTCGGCAGTGATTTGGCCAACACTCCGAGTGTATTTCTGCCATGAGAAGTTTTTGCCTGAAAATTCATCTGCCTTGCAGATGCCTTTCGGAGTCAGTATAAAAGATGTAGTTTCCATCTCTCAAATTTGTAGGAAAAATCAAAAGGAGCACGACGCAGATTGTTAGAGAAGCTTGGCCTAAAATATCTTCGGAGTTTGTCTCGACTTGCATCTCTTTATTTATTATTATTTCAGAACCACGTAGGTTTATTGCTCCGGATAGTTTCAGGAGGTTTTCAGCACAGTTTCAGGATAAATGCCGGGATTATTTCGATAATCTTACCCGATATAATTGGATCCGTTTGAGAATAGTTTGGGAACAATTTAGGATTATTGCTTGGGTATTTCAAACTGATCTTCCAAATCCTGTTTTGAGCTAGTTGCGAGATTGTTTCCAGACCATTTCCGAATTGTTTTGGGGACAGCTCCGGACCTAAAAAAAAAAAATAAATGTAAGGCGCGATAACCTCCGAAGAGATCTAAGGCCGAACTTCTCTTCCAATTTGCGTCGTGCTCCTCTTGCTTTTCCCTACAAACTGGCCGGACGGGACCTCCATGTTTTATGCCGACTCCGAACGGCATCTGCAAGGCAGATGAGTTTTCACTGAGAGCTTTTCATGGCAGAAATACACCCGGAGCGCTTGCCAAACACTGCCGAGTGGCGACCCCGCTTAGAAAAATTTTCTTCTAATTGAAAATCCTTATTTATAAAATTTTGATGTTGCTTTGCCCGGGGTGTGAACCCAGGGCATACGGTGTGGTAGGCGGAGCACGCTACCATCACACCACGGTGGCCGCTCCGCTCCGGAACTGTTTCCTGATAACTTCGTCTTTGCTTATGGGATCGTTTCGTAACCGTTTAATTTTATTTCGGCATTGCTTAAATATAATTTCGAAACATTTTATGACTATCCTCGGAACATTTTTGAATTTCATGTTATCATTTTGGGCTGTGTAGGCCCAATTTCGAAATTATTATCGGAAACATTCCGGAGTTATTTTTATATGAGAACTATTTCTAGATTGTTGTTTCCCTGAGAAAAGTGTTTTTTATTTGTTTTAACCCTAAGTCTCTACGAACTAAACCAATAATATTTGGTAAATGGGTCATGTATATGGGGTATTCCATCCCATTTCGACCAATTTTGAACCCGACTCCTTTAGAATTGGCTGAAAGTTTTTCTTCTTTTTCTAGCTTACGAAAGACGTGTTTCAGAGTTTTTTCAAATTTTTTCATCAAACTCAAAAAAAGTTATGAATTTAAAAAAAAAACACCGTTTTTGTTTTCAAAATGCTATAACTTTTTCAAAAATTTACCGTTTGGGATCTTTTTTTTTTTAAATTTGTTTTAAATTTACTTTTCGGAAAAAATTCAAAAACATTTTTAAAGTTTTTTTTTGTAATATTTCAGTTTTTCTAGATTTTTAGAATTTCGCCATTTTTATTTTTTTTCCTCATAAAAAACTTCAATCAATTCTGCAATCATCCCCACTAATCCCGGAGTGGGCCGATATTTTTTTTTATTTAATTAAAAAAAAACTTTAAATTTTTTTTGTATTTTTTCCGAAAAATACATTTAAAAACAAATTAAAAAAAAAAAAGATCCCAAACGGTCAATTTTTGAAAAAGTTATAGCATTTTAAAAACAAAAACGGTGTTTCTTTAAAAATTCATAACTTTTTTTGAGTTGGGTGAAAAAATTTGAAAAAATTCTGAAAAACATTTTTCGTAAGCTAGAAAAACAAGAAAAACTTTCAGCCAATTATAAAGGGGTCGGGTTCAAAATTGGTCGAAATGGGATGGAATACCCATATAGATCAGCATAAAATCAAGTATAAATTAAAGATGATGCTTCCGATTTATTCACACATACCGCTTGAGCTCCTCTTAGATAAATACGCTACAGAAATTCATTGACTATTCGGCCTAAGAGATCCGCTTTATAGTTGTGAGGTCCTCATGAACCAGCCAGTTCAACCTTACTAAAGATGTAACCAACTTTGTATAAGTATCCGGTTCTGAAAAAGTAAGCGGTTACAAAAAAGTACACAGTTGCAAAATAATTTCCGGTTCTAAAAAAAAAAAACGGCTGCTAAAACATATGTGGATTAAATTCGTTTAATAGAAATTGACCCACTTTATTGTAAATGTATTTCTCCGCGCTGCGCACTTTTTCAATGCTTTTTGCTTTCCGATTCGCAACATTTCTTGTTTGTTGTGAGAATGGAAAAACTCGAAGCAACACGTGTTTGAATGCCATTCTACCGGCTTCATTGGTAGCCGACTAAATACGAGCGTTGTATTTTCACATTTTTGTTTGTTTGCTGCTTTGCTAAAACATTTCGTAAACAATATTTAAAAAAGAGAGCCTTATAACGCCTTAAAACATGCAATGAAATTACGCTCACGCTATGAGCTTTAAAGCTCCATTAAGGTGGCCAGCGAAAGCGAAAATTCTTAGAACCGGCAAGGGAAAAGCTTTGCATGAAAATATTTTGATACATATGGTTGAACACGAAGAAAAAATACTTCAGTTGGTGTCGGTATTTGAATGTTAATACATCTGCGCCGGAAAAAACTGCAATAAATTATAAATGAAAGTAAACAGCTGTTATGGGTAACAGTTAATTTGGAAAAAAAAAAATTATAGTACATATTATTAATAGAAGTGTGTACTAACAGCATGTGTGGATTGGAAATGTAAAATAATTTGAGGTGCTCTTTTAGAGTTTTGAATAGTTTTGAAATTGAAAGCGAAAATATTTAATTTTTTTTGCATAAATGAAGTAATAAATAAAAAGTGAAGAAAATAAAGTTAATTTTATAAATATGTTTAAAAATAAAAAAAAAGATACTTAGCTGAATAGATATCACATATTTAGTGACTATGTACGCTAAAAATTATTAAAAATTTCACAGCCTAAAAGTATGCCACCCAAATAATGTAAGAAACCAAAAGTGTTTTTTATAAATATTCACCAAATTTTTAATTAAAAATTATTGCTCTACATTACAAATTTGATCAAATAAATACAGTTATAAATGTGTATTGTAAACTTTTAAAGTCCTAAATGAATATAAATGAGCACATACGACAAACTAGCATTCAAGAATTCAATAGCCTACATTTAGGCACCAAAAGCCAAATTGCAAGTGAAATAAACAGTTTATTGTGCGATGTACCAATTTAGGTGTGTCAAAACGACAAACCTGCCAATAACGCAACGTGTCTACGACGAAGAATCTGCTTAGCAATTGAGAACTGGCAGAATACCTAGACAATTTGACAGTCGGAAATACTGCACCTGCTTCGCATATTTAATATCAAATATATAGGTACAAACTGATTATGTGGAATATTCGTGTGCGGTTCGGTTTGCTTTGATTGTTAACACAATTAGGATTGCAGTTATCCATTTAAAAAGTGGGACTACTGATATATCACAGCACACACACACACACACAAACATATTTATATACTGCATAGTGAATACAAATTCAAATAGTAGATGTTGAGCAATTTGCTGCAGGCTAACCCCATTTAATAGCCTGCAAAATTCTATAGAATCGCTTGAGAATTGCACGTGACCTCAGCCAGCCTACATTGTGTGGAAGTTTTTTCGGAGTGTGCAGAAGTTAAGGAGTAAAGGAGTGCGCTTTGCGAAAAAGTAAGTTCCACTTTAAAATTTTATATTGACTCAAGAGAGTAGAAAATTGTAAAATGTGCACTAGTATTGATTTGAAAAAAAAGTGTAATATGTGAATGCCCTTTATATATATGTAGGTATGATAAAAGTTCATATTTGTAATTTAATTATGCATACTTTTGGGCGTACATATATGCTGGTCATTCACGTGTGTGTGTTGATGACTGCTCGTGGGAAAATATTAGCGCATATGCATTATAATTCAGGTGAGTTTTTTAATTGAAGGCTATTGTGATATGGAATATCCATATCGGATACAGTGATGTGCAATAAAATATAGACAATGGAGTCAAGAAATATTAAAACAAAATTATGTTAGTTATTCTTGCTTCGTAATAACTCACGCCTATTGGGAGCACCAAGGGATATCAAGCCTTACTCCAGCTACCTGTCGCAACTCAGTAGAGATCTTATCCTATTTTTGATGCAGATGTCGATATGTATATTTTGTGTGCATTTTTAGCTCTGCGGAAGTGACCAAATTCTTTCGGAGAGCTTTTATCTCGAATACTCAAAGAGCCATACACCCTTCGCTCAACACTGTCCATGATTCCGAGCCTTGCATCAGGTACTCAGTTTAAAGTAACACTTGCTGACAAGAGAGATTCCTTGTTTGTTTTCTAGGCTGATATTGTTTTGTGTTTGGCATTCTGATTCTCGGCACCAGATTTTTAAAATTTTTCTAGTATTCCAAATATTTATACCGAAAAGTACGAAAACAAATTTTGTGCTATATTAACTATGCTTTTTTTGTCATAAAAACTTCTTTTCATTACAAAACTACATCTCTTACATTGAAGTGCAACTGTTTCATTTTAAAACCTAAACAAACATTGCTTAATATTTTCGCAGGCCTCCTTTGAGATTTGAGATATTGTTCTTTAAAGGGTATAAGGTTTGCGTTATTTTCCCTTTACAATTTTTTTTTTTTTGAAATCTTTTAGGCTGGATAGACATATAATGTCTGGAAGTAAATGGCTTTAGCTAAGAAAGCATGTTTGAAAAAAAAAAAATTATTTTGAACTACTACTATAACAATATATGTATTTAATGCAGGCCCGGTTTTTCAGTACAAGTTCAACTCAATTTGTAGGTTAAACTACGTTTAAACTTATTCTGCAGTTTTTGAGTCTATTTTAACTGAGCTTAAGCTGCCGACCTGGCAGGGTTAAGCTCGAGTTAAACTATCAGTTATTTGCGTTCGTTCGAAATGGCGTCGAATATACCCAACAAGCATTTGGGCTTGAGTATCATTAGAGCTCATGTTGATAACTAAGCATACCTCTAAAATCTCAAGAGTTGTTTCGAAACAGTGGCTCAACTCGAGAATAATAGTATACTCAACGAAACCAATACTATAGTATTTCCACTAAAATGAAACAAAATATATGTAAGTTTTGATAAACTACGCTACATTACTGCCATCAGTCAGGTTTTTATTTCTCAAAATAAATAGCTGTTGGCTTTGGTGATACCACCTTGGATATTTTTTTTCAACTTTAACTCAGCTCGATATCCAATGTAGGATATCAACGGGAGAAATGTGTTGAATATTCATTTGCGAACTGTACATTTCTCAACACCTCTCAAAGGTTGCATAATAATTTGAAAATGCTAATGACGTTGGATATCAATTTGAGAACTACCTGGTTTAAGAATAATTCAATAATGATGTTGGATATCACCTCCGGAACCAGATATATATTTCACTGCAGAAATATCTTTTAAATGTTTGTTAGGTAAACCAAATCCAGCTGTGGTCATATCTACAAATTATCTAGATAATAAAAATCGAATGTTGCCGTACAAAAAGCCTACCCTTAAACTGTGACTGAAAAACTGCTCAGTAGTTTAACTGGAGTTTAAATTTGACTAGAGTTTAAGCTTAGCTTAACCAACTTCTGAACAACCGGACCTTAAAGGGAATAAGATCGACTACTACATCTGTTGCATAACTCCAACCCTAATAAAGAAATGTCTGCCTAAAAGTATGCTACAAGTTTTGCAGTATTTGCAGAAGTCCAGAACGTGTGGTAGAAGAACTTATATATAACAAGTAAGGAAGGTTAAGTTCGGGTGTAACCGAACATTACATACTCAGTTGAGAGCTATGGTGACAACATAAGGGAAAATAACCATGTAGGAAAATGAACCGAGGGAAACCTTGGAAAATGTTTGTATGACATGTGTATCAAATGAAAGGCATTAAAGAGTATTTTATGAGGGAGTGCGCCATAGTTCTATAGGTGGACGCCATTTAGGGATATAGCCATAAAGGTGGACCAAGGTTGACTCTAGAATGCGTTTGTACGATATGGGTATCAAATGAAAGGTGTTAATGAGTATTTTAAAAGGGCGTGGACCTAAGTTCTATAGATGGACGCCTTTTCGAGATATCGCCGTAAAGATGGACCAGGGGTGACTCTAGAATGCGTTTGTACGATATGGGTATCAAATGAAAGGTGTTAATGAGTATTTTAAAAGGGAGTAATCCTTAGTTCCATTGGTGGACGCCGTTTCGAGATATCGCCATAAAGGTGGACCAGGGGTGACTCTAGAATGTGTTTGTACGATATGGATATCAAATTAAAGGTATTAATGAGGATTTTAAAAGGGAGTGATGGTTGTTGTATAGGTGGTCGCCTTTTCGAAATATCGCCATAAAGATGGACCAGGGGTGACTCTAGAATGCGTTTGTACGATATGGATATCAAATTAAAGGTATTAATGAGTATTTTAAAAGGGAGTAATCCTTAGTTCCATAGGTGGACGCCGTTTCGAGATATCGCCATAAAGGTGGACCAGGGGTGACCCTAGAATTTGTTTGTACAATATGGGTATCAAAAGAAAGGTGTTAATGAGTATTTTAAAAGGGAGTAATCCTTAGTTCCATAGGTGGACGCCGTTTCGAGATATCGCCATAAAGGTGGACCAGGGGTGACCCTAGAATTTGTTTGTACAATATGGGTATCAAAAGAAAGGTGTTAATGAGTATTTTAAAAGGGTGTGGGGCTTAGTTCTATAGGTGGACACCTTTTCGGAATATCGCCACAAAGGTGGACCAGGGGTGACTCTAGAATGTGTTTGTACGATATGGGTATCAAATTAAAGGTATTAATGAGGGTTTTAAAAGGGAGTGGTGGTTGTTGTATAGGTGGTCGCATTTTCGAGATATCGCCATAAAGGTGGACCAGGGGTGACCCTAGAATTTGTTTGTACAATATGGGCATCAAAAGAAAGGTGATAATGAGTATTTTAAAAGGGAGTATTCCTTAGTTCCATAGGTGGACGCCGTTCGAGATATCGCCATAAAGGTGGAGCAGGGGTGACCCTAGAATTTGTTTGTACAATATGGGTATCAAAAGAAAGGTGTTAATGAGTATTTTAAAAGGGTGTGGGGCTTAGTTCTATAGGTGGACGCCTTTTCGAGATATCGCCATAAAGGTGGACCAGGGGTGACTCTAGAATGAGTTTGTACGATATGGGTATCAAATTAAAGGTATTAATGAGAGTTTTAAAAGGGAGTGGTGGTAGTTGTATATGTGAAGGCGTTTTCCAGATATCGACCAAAATGTGGACTAGGGTGCCCCAGAACATTATCGGTTGGATACCGCTAATTTATTTATGTATGTAATACCTGGCAAGATTTTAAGGGTGTTTTATTTCGCCCTGCAGAACTTTTTCATTTTCTTCTACTTAATATGGTAGGTGTCACAACCATTTTATAAAGTTTTTTCTAAAGTTATATTTCGCGTCAATAAAACAATCCAATTACCTTACCATGTTTCATCCCTTTTTTCGTATTTGGTATAGAATTATGGCATTTTTTTCATTTTTCGCAATATTCGATATCGAAAAAGTGGGCGTGGTCATAGTCGGATTTCGTTCATTTTTCATACCAAGGTAAAGTGGGTTCAGATAAGTACGTGAACTGAGTTTAGTAAAGATATATCGATTTTTGCTCAAGTTATCGTGTTAACGGCCATGCGGAAGGACAGACGGACGACTGTGTATAAAAACTGGGCGTGGCATTAACCGATTTCGCCAATTTTCACAGAAAACAGTTAACGCCATAAAATCTATGCCCCTACCAAATTTCAAAAGGATTGGTTAATTTTTGTTCGATTTATGGCATTAAAAGTATCCTAGACAAATTAAATGAAAAAGGGCGGAGCCACGCCCATTTTTAAATTTTCTTTTATTTTTGTATTTTGTTGCACCATATCATTACTGGAGTTGAATCTTGGCATAATTTACTTATATACTGTAAAGATATTAAATTTTTTGTTAAAATTTTACTTTAAAAAAATTTTTTTTTTAAAAGTGGGCGTGGTCCTTCTCCGATTTTGCTAATTTTTATTAAGCGTACATACAGTAATAAGAGTAACGTTCCTGCCAAATTTCATCATGATATCTTCAACGACTGCCAAATTACAGCTTGCAAAAATTTTAAATTACCTTCTTTAAAAAGTGGGCGGTGCCACGCCCATTGTCCGAAATTTTACTAATTTTATATTTTGCGTCATAAGTTCAACTCATCTACCAAGTTTCGTCGCTTTATCTGTCTTTTGTAATGAATTATCGCAATTTTTCGATTTTTCGAAATTTTCGATATCGAAAAAGTGGGCGTGGTTATAGTCCGATATGGTTCATTTTAAATAGCGATCTGAGATGAGTGCTCAGGAACCTACATACCAAATTTCATCAAGATACCTCAAAATTTACTCAAGTTATCGTGTTAACGGACGGACGGACGGACGGACATGGCTCAATCAAATTTTTTTTCGATCTGGATTATTTTGATATATGGAAGTCTATATCTATCTCGATTCCTTTATATATGTACAACCAACCGTTATCGAATCAAACTTAATATACTCTGTGAGCTCTGCTCAACTGAGTATAAAAAGATAGCAAAAAAGTTTTTTTTGGAAAAATTAAACGGCATTTATAAGGAAAATAAAATGTTTTCCGGTGGTTTTGTATCGATTTATAATGAAAATTAGTTTTCGGGGCGAAACTGCGTAGTATATGCTGTCAAAAATAGCATTTTTTTGCCTTTATGTAATATTATCTCAAAACCAAAATCAACATAAAAAGCTGACTCGATATTCAAATTCAGCGAGTCGAAAACATTTCAAAAAGTATTGACTCGTCTTTGAATAATTTTTTTTTTTAATTTTGACGGCTTGTGTTGTTTCGAGACTATTTCTGGAAAATGAAAGGGGTTTCGGCATAATTTTATCGTCATCTTCGGAATTCGTATATTACCTTTACAGAATGTTGTCTGAACTGTTCAGTGATAAGTTGGTGATCTCTTGCGAAATAATTTAGTACTCTTTTGTAATATTTTTGGAATGACATTGATATCATTCTTTATCTAATTCGAAACCTTTCTGTATTGATGTAGGTACTACTTTGGGATCAGTTCGGGTAATTGCGTCATTTCGGATCTACTTCTTAATTATTTCAAAAATGTTTTCAAAATTTTTTTTGGAACCATTAAACATAATAATTGAAATTTAATTATTATAAGCCGGTGTTAAGCTCATGAATTCTTAAATATTTAGGGCAATTTCGGTATAATTTCATAATCTAGGTATCTGTAACAGCCGATTTCGATAAGTCATCGATATGTTGTTAGTTTGTTAATGTCAAATCATAGGCTTGATTTTGATAGCTGATCGGTTTCATATCGATGGTTTAACGACGTGCTATCTAGTGGACGAAATGTTATTGGTACCCTTTTAAAAACAAATTTAAGAGTTGTCAATAAGGTTACTATAGATAAAAAACTGATAATACTGTGACAACTAACTGATAATTCAACGCTAAAAAATCGATAACACGCTGATAAAAAACCGATAACTCGTCGATTACGGTAGTTGCTGATTACAAAACTTTAACACCCACATTACAACCGATTACGGCTTAGGTTTTTATTTTCCCTTTTCTATGCCATACCTTTCTTTTTCAAATATCAGGATTAAGGCTATTTTGGGAAATTTTGTTTGAAATTGAGTGGTCGCTCATCAATATCAATTTTTACAAAGAAGGCAAATTGAAATTTATTGAATTAACGAAATATATCGAATAAACAATAGCGAAGAAAATGTAAAATTAATGCATATGGATTTAAATGAGAAAATATCGACGCAGTACTTTTAATCACGATATAAATGACTAGGATTTGAAAATCAAAGTAACATTGTTCACAGCGATTGTAAGGTCATAAGCCAAGTTCCTCAACCCTATTAAAGAGCCCAAAAGTAGACTCCAAATATGTTTAAGACACTTGTATGAAGAAAACATGCAAACCATATACATTTTAAACACAAAAGTCTCAACTTCCATCAAGAATATTGGATACCTTCTCCTGCAACTTTTTTAAGTTGGATTTCCTAAACAAAAACGTCCTGGGGACAAACTTTAGTTATTAACTCACTTAGGTCTTCAAAAATAACTTAGTGCAAATGCTTTTGTTCGTTTTGGAAACGTAGAATCTTTTATATCTATGTATTAGCTCAGCTCATTTATTCACACGAAATTTCATACAAAATAGCCACGTGTTTAAATATTAATTTATAACATAAAATGATTTATTACTCGTAAACGCAGGTGCAATAGGATTAGCGCCTGAAAATATGTTAACCATATTTTTATTTACTCTCGAACTGATTGTAACAGCTGCATCACAGATTACATTTTCCCTGAATTTTTTATCATTTATTTCCAAATTATTTTATATAGTCGCAATTAATTTTTTTATCTGTGGTGTTCATGTTATCCTTATAGTTAATTTATTTGCAAGGTTTGGGTAAATGTGAGAAAATAATTAAGATTATCTGTGATAGCAGAAATTTATGGATAAAAGTTTATTATATGTATGTGAAAGTGATCGATGATATACGGCAGCTTGTGATATGATTGAAGCTTAGGCTGTCGTTGTTGTAGCGATAAAGACACATCCCGAAGGAGTGTTATCGATGTCGACGATCCTTTGCCATATATAGATCCGGTACGTTCCGGTAACAAGTACCATTCATGTACAAGCCCGACCATCTCGGGAACGATTTAATATGACCAAATTGATCCTTCTAGTCCATACCTTCCACAACCCCTATGTTCTGTGGAACTTGGGGTCGCCAGATCCTCGCTGCTGAAGAAATGGGATTCGCCACGTGTTGGTGAGATTGACAATTGGGTTTGCGCTACACAACCCCTTGAATCATTTGGTTGTTTTAGTCGCCTCTTACTTCAGGCCAGTGGCGGATTTACTGGGGGGGGGGGGGTTTCGGGTTCAAACCTATATCATCATTTTCCTATATACATATAATCCTTTATACGATTTTCTAAAAGTGGGCCAATATCTCAGAAACTGTTTGCACTTTCTATCTTATTATTAATAGGTAAATGCATAGGAGGATGAAAAGTCTGCTGAAAAAAGGTAGCGGAAGAGAATAGTCTAGTCTATTCTGAAGGATAGATATAATCAAAAAGAAAAAGTAAAAGCCGAGAAAAAGGAAAGCAAATGGTAGAAAGTTAGGAAGAGGGTGAGCAATAGGAAAAGGAGGGGAAAATGATGAATAAGAGAGATATGAAGCAAGAGGGGCAATTGTTCAATAGTCGGCAAGTAAATTTTAGGAACAGTACAACGTGTTTGGTCTGATAGTTATAGAATAACAAGTAAGGACGGGACTGTCTTCGGCTGTGCCGAAGACTTCATACCTTTCATGAATGGGGCTTAACAATAATCTTATCCCATTCGTATTCTCCGAATAATCGGATGCATAAGATAAGAAATATATAGTGAACAGATCTACATACCTAAACGATTTTTAAGATAAATATAAAATAAACAAGTAAGGACGGGACTGTCTTCGGCTGTGCCGAAGACTTCATACCTTTCATGAATGGGGCTTAACAATATTCTTATCCCATTCGCAATCTCCGAATAATCGGATGCATAAGATAAGAAATATATAGTGAACAGATCTACATACCTAAACGATTTTTAAGATAAATATAAAATAAAAAATAGGTAGGTACTTTGTGTGAGGATGCAAAGCTTCAGGTTTTTTGTGGTCTGAATGTAAAAACTATGACTACAAATCACGTATTTCAACAATATATGACGTAAACGTAACTAAAAATAAATAAATGTAAGGCGCGATAACCTCCGAAGAGATCTAAGGCCGAGCTTCTCTTCCAATTTGCGTCGTGCTCCTCTTGATTTTTCCCTACAAATTGGCCGGACGGGACCTACATGTTTTATGCCGACTCCGAACGGCATCTGCAAGGCAGATGAGTTTTCACTGAGAGCTTTTCATGGCAGAAATACAATCGGAGCGCTTGCCAGACACTGCCGAGGGGCGACCCCGCTTAGAAACATTTTCTTCTAATTGAAAAATCTTATTTCTAAAATTTTGATGTTGCTTTGCCCTGGAGTTGAACCCACGGCATACGGTGTGATAGGCGGAGCACGCTACCATCACACCACGGTGGCCGCCATCTCGGGATAGTTTCTGGGCTATTTCGTGATAATTTCAAAACACTCTCGCCTTTATAAAATTTTTGCAGTATCTCCTTCTTGAGTAAAGTTAGTAAATAAGTACAGTCGTTCTGTTATTATTAAGTCACAAATGCAACATTTGGCAATTCCCACATCGAAACATTCAGATAGCCTCAATACTTCATTCAAAATTGTTCCAATGATTCATTGACATACACTAACTTTTTAAAAAATTCAGTATATCCGTAGGTTTATGGATCATTGTGAGTTTATCTCCGAACTATTTTGTGACTGTATGTGCTATAATTTCGGGATCTTTTCGGGACTGTTTGGTAATAGTTTTATGTTGTGTTTTCGTCGTGGGGATTGCACTGCGGGTAGGGGCTAGATGCTGCATAGATATTATACAACTTTTTTTCGTTAACAAAATTTATCTATTTTTTTCTTTTTGTCGCCTGAACCTTTTTTGATGGTTATGACTCCATATCCACCCATAATCCATGTACAACCAGCATTCATATTGTAACGAATTTAGTGCAAATCCTCTTATTTGCCCTTCTGCTAACGTTCGAATCACTAAAATGTTGAATAAATAACTCCACTATTCAATAATGCAAAATGGCGTTTATTAAAGTTCTTCACAATAACACTACTATTGCTCGCCAGACAGCGTCTTAAATCAAACTGATTCTCGTGCCTCTACTGTTGCTGCCTTTTATACTCTGTAGAAATCACGCAAGTTCGCATCTTCTAGGCGCTTCCATTTTTAGAATTTACTAGTTGGTTATCAACTACGTTTATAGCTTCTCATATGCGCGTGTATGTGACCACAATTATAATTGCATACTTTTGGGAGCATCTCAGATAAGATATCTGCATGTGTTTGTGCGTCTCTTCTCCGCTGCGCGTAGACATAATGATTGATTTAATGATGTGCATACAAGTCTCTGCTTAGCATCGGTTCAGAGATGATAGTATCCCTTAGTGTTGCTAATATTCGTGACAATATAATACGCGACGCAAACATTAAAGTACAAATTTTTTAAAACAATGAAAACGAGGTATATAGGCCATGAAGGAAATATGGCAGTTCCGCTTTACAAGTTTATTGACTACCTCCAAACTGGCGCTAATCGGATGCATTGCGGGAAAGTCATTTGAAAGAATTGTGAGCGGACGGAATTAGAACTAGTACTGTCTCCCTATCTCATTAGTGCGATTACCTGTAGAGTATTGATCCACTGTACTAAAAGTAAAGGTGCGCCAACCTAATTAGAACTAGTATATATATATGGGGTATTCCATCCCATTTCGACCAATTTTGAACCCGACCCCTTTAGAATTGGCTGAAAGTTTTTCTTCTTTTTCTAGCTTACGAAAGACGTTTTTCAGAAGTTTTTCAAATTTTTTCATCCAACTCAAAAAAGTTATGAATTTTTAAAAAAACACAGTTTTTGTTTTCAAAATGCTATAACTTTTTCAAAAATTGACCGTTTGGGATCATTTCTTTTTTTTAAAAATATGTTTTTAAATGTACTTTTCGGAAAAAATACAAAAAAAAATTAAAATTTTTTTTTTCAATTAAATAAAAAAAAAAAAAAAAAAAATTCTCGGCCCACTCCGGGATTAGTGGGGATGATTGCAGAATTGATTGAAGTTTTTTGTGAGAAAAAAAGGGCGAAATTCGAAAAATCTCGAAAAACTGAAAAATTACAAAAAAAAAAACTTTTAAAATTTTTTGAATTTTTTCTGAAAAGTACATTTAAAAACAAATTTTAAAAAAAAATCCCAAACGGTCAATTTTTGAAAAAGTTATAGCATTTTGAAAACAAAAACGGTGTTTTTTTTAAAATTCATAACTTTTTTTGAGTTGGATGAAAAAATTTGAAAAATTTCTGAAAAACGTCTTTCGTAAGCTAGAAAAAGAAGAAAAACTTTCAGCCAATTCTAAAGGGGTCGGGTTCAAAATTGGTCGAAATGGGATGGAATACCCCATATATACATACATATATACATATGCATATTAAATTGAGTACTTTTCCACATTCTCATATGTACAGAGGCGTGGCCCAAAACGCAATAAAACAAGTAAGGAAGTCTTAGTTCGGGTGAACCAAACATTACATACCCAGATGTATACTTGAAATGCTGTTGTTGTTTGTTTTGTGTGCCTAATAGTGTTACAAGGCTGTGCAATAATACATATACATATGGTTCTATTCTGAACTAATTTTTCTTCGAGTTATGGCTGCCGAAACATAGAAAATTGCTTAGTCATAAAAGGGGCTGTGCCACGCTCATTCTTTAAAATTGGAAGTTTTTCCTATTTATTGTTATAAATCCACTTGGAAATGAAATACCATTGATATAAAGGTATTTTTTGCAAAGATATAGTTTATATTATTCCTTAACAAAAGTGGGCGTGGTCCTTAACCGATTTCGTAAATTTTTTTTTCAAAGCATTCCTTTCTCTGCGGAATTTTGTTACGATAGGTTGAAAGATTTTTGATTTATGATTAATAATATTTGTATAATTGATTTTACAACAAGTGGGCGGTGCCACGCCCATTTAAAAAAAAACTGTTTCAAATTTTTATCAATAGTCTCAGTATCAGTCCATACGTCAAATTTCAACGTTCTAAGTGTATTATTTACTAAATCAATAATCAGGTTTTTTGTGCTTTCCAAAATGTTATATATATAAAAAGTGGGCATGGTTATCATCCGATTTTGCTCATTTCCAATACCAATCAATTCTGGGTTCAGATAAGCTCGTGTGAAATATCTCAATATTTACTCGAGTTATCGTGTTAACGTACAGACGGATAGACGGACGGACATGGCTCAATCAAATTTTTTTTTCGATACTGATGATTTTGATATATGGAAGTCTATATCTAACTCGATTCCTTTTACAAAGTTATAATACCCTGTGCACAAATACAGCTGGCTATAAAAAAAACAAGTATACATTTTTCTGCTTTCAGTAGCCGCTAATATTATTGTCGAGAAGCTAATGCTTCCGATTAAAAAGTGCCATGGTGTGAGTGCACTTCGACCACCCTTATATACACAATACTAATACAGCTTTGCAAAGTATATACGCGTGTGTAAAGTAGAAAAAATACTTTCTTAATAATATACGAAATTCCATGCAACTCTAGATAGAAGGCATTAATTATGTACAAGTGAAATGTAGCATATATCACGCACCTAAATCAAAAACGAGCTAACTCAAAAATTTGGAATTTTCAAGTTGTGAATATCACCGGGATTCCCAATTCAATAACTAGCGAATTGTATACTCGGTTAAGTGATAATTCCATTAATTTGCGAGAAACGGCTTTGTAAAAAATACAAGCTGCGTTAGCGCATATGGGTGAGGCAGTGGGTTTTTTTCGTGTTTTCTAAAGCTTACGTGGAGTATTGTAAGTGTTTTCTTTTTTGACTTTTAATTACATATCTTTTATGTATATTGTATATATACGCATATATGTATGCATGTGTGTATATAAACTTATTTCGACTTAACAGAGCTATTCGTAGCAAAATATTTTTCGTAGAAACGCAGTTAAGAATAAATTTAATCATGTAAATCATTAATTATTATATATTAAGTCACTTGCAAAAACAACAAAAAAATTAAATATAGCACTTGCTCTACTTACTACGTATTTAGTGTGGCTAATAAGGCAATTTTTCTTCATTTATTCCATCAACTGACAGACCAATGAAGAATCACGACATTATTCCAGAAACATAGGTTAGGCTGAACTGGCCGTTCAATAAATAATAAATAAATGTTGCTGAATGTGTCCATAGTGTTGCCAGAATTTGTTTGACGACCAAACGGAAGAACCCCAATAAAGTACCAGGACTTATGTTATAGAATAACTCCGTCCTCTTGGCAAATACTAGAAGTTTTCTAGTTTCTAGCTAAATAACTGAAGCCTTGACCTAGCGAGCGCAGGACACGAACACAGAACGTGCTCAAACGTTTCTTCCTGCAGCTCGTACTTCCTATACCTGCTGTTACTAACGAGGCCTAACTAATAAGCATGCGATGCCAGAAGGCGGTGTCCAGTTAGTAGGCCCATCGTGAGCCTTAAGTCTTCTCTATTCAAAGATGTGAGTCACTTTGTGAGTCTAATAGCATAGGCTTTGCACATGATTATGGAAATTATGCAGCCCTATGCTTTCGTCCACGCCTTTCCTGCTTGATGGATCATATGCAGCTCGTAACTTCGTTTAATTTCTTCCAAATGGATTTGGATGTCAATTGTTGTTTCAGCGAGTGTTGCACCCTCCTTTGTCAACTCATCGGCCTTTTCATTACTTTCTATCCGTTAATGACTGCGAACCCAGAATAGATGTATGGTTGGACCTGAGCGGTGTTTTTGCAATGCTTCTTTGCAATCCGGAACACTTATTGTTGAAGTACTCTGTGAGATTATTGCCTTAATCGCCACCTGACTATCAATATATATATTGACGTAACTGTAGCTTAAGCACGCTTCTTCCAGAATTACTGCTGCTTTCTTCATGCCTATAATTTCCGATAATAAGACGCTGCAGTAATCTGGCAGCCTGTAGGATCTACATAGTTCTCGATCGACACAGTAAACAGCACCCTGGCACGAACCCTCGAGCTCAATTGTGGCTTCAATATCTCTTTCGAAGCTCAGGTAAGGGACTATTTATTCCGTTTACCCGATATTAGATGGCGCTGTATTGCTATGGCATCCAGATACATAAAAATTATAATAAAAATTCATTTTCTACAGTTTGAGGCTACCGATTTTCCGGTTGACTTAGATAGGTGGAGGCGATGAAAAAAAGGGGGGGGGGGTGGTAGAAGTCAAGGGACATAAAATATTAAAAAGAGGTTTACAGGAAGAGTAAGAATAATATAAGAATAAGATTAGGAGTAATATTGTTGGTTAGACTTGGATAAGAGTAAAAGCAGGAAGAGTAAGAGGAAAAACGGGAAGATTTACGGAAGAATTAAAGAAATAGGGGAAGTTGAATGGGCCGATTAAGATAAACTAGAAAATGCGAGGTTTAGAGGAAAGAAGAGAAGATGAAAAAATGAACTTACCTCACAACGCTTAGTTTACATATGAAGGTAAAGAGCAGGTCTGGGGACCATGTACCGCTGATCCGTAGCTTTCTCTTCCGCGATTTTATGACATTGTTCCAGGTCGTCAGTCATCTCATTGACGTCAACTTCTTTTTCCATATTCCTTAGTTGTGGACAATGGTATGCTCTGAAGATCCAGATATTCACTTGCGTTGACTAAAACTTTTCCATTTCCACTAAGGAAATGAAAATAAACTCTCCTACAAAAGGAAATATATACCACAGACATTGATTTCGTGCACTTAGAATTATTAGGGCGGGTACCTATTGTCAAACGCGACTCCATTTTGTAATAATGACTTCACCTGTCTGGTTTTATTGCGCCATGATCGAGTCAGATTTTTCATTAAAACAAATTTTAATTGAAAATCTACAGCTACAATATGAAAGCCCAATAATTTACTTTATAAACGCTGTTTAATTATTGTCGATAGTTATTTGTAATATATTAATATATGCCTGTTTTGTACTCTCCGTTCTTGATCGCTGTGAACAAAAGCAATATGTGTAGCATACTTTCAGACAGACTTTCTTGCATTGAGCTTAGAGTTGTGTAGCAGATGGAGTTGTCTATATAAATCCTTTTAAATAAAATGTTTTGTTTCATTAGTTTGATATAATTTTGTTTCGAATATGTGTGGTTTGTTGCACTCACCTACATGCAGTTATTAAGTGAAAACGTGCCTAAAAGTAGACTTCTAATTTATGAAGAAATTTTATATGGAGAAGGAAACGCAAACTAAATACAGTTTAAGGAACAATATCTCACATTGAAAGGGATCCACTCAAAAAATATAACAATGTTTTCAAGAAAAGTAGTTGAAATTTCAAATTTAATATATTGTATTGTAAGTTTAAGTCAAAGTCGAGTTAAAATGTCCCACCCGTGGCTGTGGAATACACTTCATATTGTTCTGTTAGTATGTAAGTAAGTATATGCACAGCCACTCATGCCGAAGTAATTGATGATAAAGTTTTACCATTAAATCTGCTTTATTATTCATAAAAAGTTTCCCACAGAATCACTGAGATATATACCTCTCATCGGCTTTTGTTGCCTTAGACGCCCTTTCATCAACATCACTCCATATGGCTAACAATAAGTTAAATACAGGGTTATTTATTTCGAACGGGATACATAATTTTGTTGTCGTTAGAAAATGATTCGAGTGCAACCGGTAGATAACTCAATAAAACACAAGAACCAGCCCATCAACACCAGGTACTCCAGCGGCTGTCGACCAGCACGCACGACAAAGCCTGAATCCTTCGAGGCGTGTTCACCCATGCCTATGCCCCAGAGCGGCGACTATCAGTATTGCCGCAGGTCAAGAAAAACAAAGCTAACTAGCAGCTCGGACCGCCGAACTTGCGATGGCTACAATATCCATATAAAAGATCATGCAATGGTAATGCGGAAGCCCTCGCCATCAGGAAAGGGTTATTTCCTACGCCGATGAATGCACGATAATGGCACCAGGATCTGGCCCTCCTAAAGACGAATTAGCTATCTACCAAGTCTTTCACGGATACCTGCCCACGACCCGTCGAAATTGTATCTGAAATACAAAGCCTTAACAAAAAATAACAAGTCTCATGCTAGCGGAACTTAGGGGAAAAGATAAAGAAATGTTACTAACTACGTACAAAGCAACTGGCCGGCCGCTTATGTCCTCGCCTGGAAAAGGCTGCCAAAATGCTACACTTAGCACTACCATTGGCTATCGTCCAATGGTCCCTGAGCATCACGTACATAGTGAGGCAAAAGAGCTCCAAATAAAAGAGCATAACGAAGTGCTACTCAGATAGTTTTTGCTTAGTTGTCACAAACTTGGGCACAGAAACAAACAACTGCTTGATCTTCTCCAAGAGGGATATGGGGAACATCTTCGTAAGCACTACGATGAGATCTAGCACCAGTCTACACAGCCGTTTGATCTGGACAAGCATAAGAGAGCCGTAGTCAAAGTCCACACTAGACAAAATCCAAACCTTTGCAAGGACGCGCCCAATGTACCGCATTATCAATATACACTATCCTACCCTTGCAGAAGAAGAAAGCATACTACCAGGGGAAACACTATGGGCCAACTTCGTTCTGGATACTGTAACAGGTTAAATTCTTACTTGTTCAGAATCAACACAGACAAACGTAATGTATGTCGCGCATGCGATGCGTCCTCACATGACAGTAACCATCTTTTCAATTGTAATGTCAAACCTACGCCTTCAACCCCCTTTCCATCTATGG
This sequence comes from Eurosta solidaginis, assembly GCF_040869045.1. Taxonomy (NCBI): domain Eukaryota; kingdom Metazoa; phylum Arthropoda; class Insecta; order Diptera; family Tephritidae; genus Eurosta; species Eurosta solidaginis. The sequence goes on from NC_090322.1 coordinate 243,128,450, forward strand.
TTCACGCCTGTCAAAACTGCTGGTTTTTTCAGACTCCCGTTAGAGGACTTTGATGACAATTGAGTGTGAATGGTCGCGCCTTTTGAATGGGGCGAATCACTGTTCACACAACAACAACAGATAATCGAATATTACAGTTTTTTGAAATATTCTAGGTAGGGCGCCTTTATTTGAGGCAGTGGTCACCTTACCTAATCGTACCACAACTATACAGATAAGTTTACCGCACCCTTCATAAAATGAATGTTTAGTGGCAAGACGATATATGAAATCAAATTTACGGGAGTAGAGCGTTACTAGACTCGCATGCAAAACGTGCTCTACTAATTTTTCTTCAAGCAAAACTTTGTCACCCTGTATAATAAGCCCATGTTAAGCTACAAACCTATACATGTAGGATAACAAAACTCATTTTCTTCTTTTCAAATGCCCCATTTTTCTTCTATGTTGTATTTGCTCATACTCATCAATTCCGTCACTTTTTAGTTTTTGATACACCTCGACACTTCATTGCATTATAAGTGCGTATAATATCAGCAACGTTCATTTCTCCTTATTCACACAAACACTTACTTGCTCCTCTTACAATTTTCTTTCTCGTTGCCCTTTTTACGTATTTTCCAATTTTTTTTATACTCAGTTGAGCAGAGCTCACAGAGTATATTAACTTTGACTGCATAACGGTTGGTTGTACAGGTATAAAGGAATCGAGATAGATATAGACTTCCATATATCAAAATCATCAGTATCGAAAAAAAATTCGATTGAGCCATGTCCGTCCGTCCGTCCGTCCGTCCGTCTGTCCGTTAACACGATAACTTGAGTAAATTTTGAGGTAGCTTGATGAAATTTGTAGGTGCCTGGGCACTCACCTCAGATCGCTATTTAAAATGAACGATATAGGACAATAACCACGCCCACTTTTTCGATATCGAAAATTTCGAAAAATCGAAAAAGTGCGATAATTCATTACCAAATACGCATTAAGCAATGAAACTTGGTAGGTGAGTTGAGCTTATGACGCAAAAAAGAAAACTAGTAAAATTTTGGACAATGGGCGTGGCACCGCCCACTTTTAAATGAAGGTAATTTAGAAGTTTTGCAAGCTGTAATTTGGCAGTCGTTGAAGATATCATGATGAAGTTTGGCAGGAACGTTACTCTTATTACTTTATGTCTGCTTAATAAAATTTAGCAAAATCGGAGAACGACCACGCCCACTTTTTAAAAAAAAAATTTTTTAAATTCAAATTTTAAAAGAAAAGTTAATATCTTTACAGCATATAAGTAAATTATGTCAACATTCAACTCCAGTAATGATATGTTGCAAAATAATACAAAAATAAAAGAAAATTTCAAAATGGGCGTGGCTCCGCCCTTTTTCATTTAATTTGTCTAGGATACTTTTAATGCCATAATTCGAACAAACATTTACCTATCCTTGTCAAATTTGGTACAGGCTTAGATTCTAGGACGATAACTCTTTTCTGTGAAAAAGGGCGAAATCTGTTGAAGACACGCCCAGTTTTTATACACAGTCGACCGCCTGTCCTTCCGCTCGGCCTTTAACACGATAACTTGAGCAAAAATCGATATATCTTTACTAAACTCAGTTCACGTACTTATCTGAACTCACTTTGTATTGGTGTAAAAAATGGCCGAAATCCGACAATGAACATGCCCACTTTTTCGATAACGAAAGTTACGAAAAATGAAAAAAATGCCATAATTATATACCAAATACGAAAAAAGGGATGAAACATGGTAATTGTATTGGTCTATTGACGCAAAATATAACTTTAGAAAAAAACTTGGTAAAATGGGTGTGACACCTACCATATTAAGTAGAATAAAATGAAAAAGTTTTGCAGGGCGAAATCAAAAGCCCTTGGAATCTTGGAAGGAATACTGTACGTGGTATTACATATATAAATAAATTAGCGGTACCCGACAGATGATGTTCTGGATCACACTGGTCCACATTTTGGTAGATATCTCGAAAACGCCTTCACATATACAACTAAGGGCCATTCCCTTTTAAAACCCTCATTAATACCTTTAATTTGATACCCATATCGTACAAACGCATTCTAGAGTCACCCCTGGTCCACGTTTATGGCTATATCTCGAAAAGGCGTCCACATATAGAACTAATGCCCACTCCTTTTTAAAATACTCATTAATACCTTTCATTTGATACCCATATCGTACGAAACAATTCTAGAGTCACCCCTGGTCCACCTTTATGGCGATATTTCGAAAAGGCGTCCACCTATAGAACTAAGGTCCACGCCCTTTAAAATACTAATTAACACCTTTCATTTGACCCCCATATCGTACAAACAAATTCTAGAGTCACCCCTGGTCCACGTTTATGGCGATATTTCGAAAAGGCGTCCACCTATAGAACTAAGGTCCACTCCTTTTTAAAATACTCATTAACACCTTTCATTTGATACCCATATCGTACAAAGAAATTCTAGGGTCGCCCCTGGTCCACCTTTATGGCGATATTTCGAAAAGGCGTCCACCTATAGAACTAAGGCTCCCGCCCTTTTAAAATACTCATTAACACCTTTCATTTGATACCCATATCGTACAAAATAAATTCTAGAGTCACCCTTGGTCCACCTTTATGGCGATATCTCGAAAAGGCGTCCACCTATAGAACTTAGGCCCACTCCCTTTATCGTACAAACAAATTCTAGAGTCAGGCCTGGTCCACCGTTATGGCGATATCCCTAAATGGCGTCCATCTATAGAACTATGGCCCACTTCCTCTTAAAATACTCTTTAATACCTTCCATTTGATACACATGTCACACAAACACATTCCAGAGTTACCCTAGGTTCAGTTTCCTACATGGTGATTTTCCCTTATTTTGTCTCCACAGCTCTCAACTGAGTATGTAATGTTCGGTTACACCCGAACTTAGCCTTCCTTACTTGTTTTATTTCACATCAACTAAGACAAAGTTTCCTGCTTTCTCATTCTTTCAAGGAATTTCACTGGAATATATGTTCTAACTTTAACAAGTTTGTCGCTCTTTGTTTTTGTATCTATATCTATTACTATGCCATTTTATTGTTCATATAATAGGGAACACACATAAAAAAGTAATAAATAAATAAATGAAAATCGATTTGTAAACAATGTGACTTACATCGATTTTTCGTCGTGATCTGACAATCAACTAACTTTTTCAGGCAACTAACGCATACTAGAACATATATATATACAGACGTCGTGAAAAGAAGACAGCCGTGTTCAAGTGTATACATACATACATATATATGTAGTTAGCCTATAAAAATATTGCGACTAATACGTAAAGAGAGCGGTCTCTGATTGATCTCTATTGTCTACATTGGGGCATAATTGGTCCCTTCTAGTCCCTTTTTGGTAAATTGGATAAATTAGTCAGGTTGAAATCTATGTAGCCCATTTTAAGAAACATAAAAAAGCGGCAAAGAGGCGAGTTAAATAAAAAAGATTATAGGTGATTGATTCAGATTATTAAAGAAAAATGCGGAGCCCTATATCGAAATCAAATAACTTGGACCATGTTTCATTATCGTCGACACATATCTCGTGCATGAGTTGCCGACTTAATAATTTACATATCGTCGCTGCGCTAACGAAAACAGTTAGGTATGTGTTTTTTGTCAAAATTTTTTTTATTGCATATTTCATTATTACTATATAGAGCCCACATTTCTGCATATATCGTTTTTTTATATCTCTTTTGGTTTAGAACTGACCGAAAACAGCTGTGTGCTCACAGTCCTAGAAGTACTCTGAAAAACGGTTATGCACTTATTTGCTTATAATTATTTTTAAACGCTGGCGAAAGTGCTTTGATTTCAATGTAAAAAATAATTACAAACCATCTTGCTTCCCAAGGCAGCCGGTTCTATGAGCTGGAGCAACTCGAGATTTTTCCCGACCAAGGGCTGTTATTTCAGTGTAACCCCATTTAATTTGTTGCGTCCCTCCCACAAATTGTCATCCTCCCAACAAATCCTTGCAGTGGGACTACGCCATATTCTCCTGCTCCGGGAGGGTATCGAACCCAATCAGGGTCCTTCTTCTGACCCCGGTCCTGAGAAATGGTTTTCCTGCGTTTGCCGGAAAAGAATCTTTTAGGAAGGTCATACTCTTGTCAGTGTGTCACGTGCAAGGGATGGTTGCATCTGACAGGTTGTACTGGGCTAGATCCCGATAGCCGACGTCCTCGTAACTTTTATAACTCTTTTGTGGCTCCTTGCTGTGTACGCCCAAGGGCGTCCCGTAGTCCGCGCCTTAGCTCCCCCACTACCTTCTAGCTACCCCGCTGCTCAGCCAGCCACAACAACACAGAAATCTGCGGTTAAACTGTAATGGGTTAACTGGGAAAATCACGTAGATATTTGATTTCATGAAGCGGCATAACATCCGCATTGCAGCGATCCAAGAGACCAAACATACAGCAAGGTCTGCTCTGCAAACCTGCTCTGGACATAGCGTACACAGAAAAGAATGCGAGAGCGGAAATGGAGGCGGTCTCGTGTTAATCACCCACCACTCAGTGACGTTCGATCAGGATCTATATTTTGGAGAGCATGAAACCGCAATTGTACCGAAAATCCATAGCCGTAATAAAATCCTCAAATCTCCTGCTGGCAGCATTTGGGATAAAAACAATGAAACGTTCATTACTACTTACAAAGCAATTGGCTAGCCGATTGCATACTACGCGTCCCCGATATGGTCGCCAAGCCTAAAGGTTACTAACCTGAAGGAAATACAGGCCTGCCAAAACACTGCCATCAGAACCGCTACGGGCTGTCTTCTTATGTCCCCAGAACACCACGTACACAATTAGGCGAGAATAGTCCCCATTAGGGAGAGAAATGAAATGCTAAACAAACAGTTTCTGTTGAATACCCAGAAACCTGGGCATCCCAACAGACATCTGATTGATGAAGCTATACCTCCCAGGGGCTTAAGGGGTTATCTCCGTAAGAATTATGAGGAAATGCGGCACAAATTTCATACATTTCCCTACCGCCTAAAGCAAATTTTAATCATGTTTGAAAACAGCCATGTGCTTTAAAACGGCGCAAATATATATCACGTCGTAATGGGTTAAAAAACACAATTTGTTCCTTCACACATCAATAACATACCTTCCATAAAATATATCAAAAATACGAAATTTGCAAAATTTTGCAAACGGAGACCAGAAATAAGTTTTTTTGATCTCCTGAACAGTTCCTGAAAAAGACATAACTGTTTTTGTGAGCGCAGCGACGATATGTAGATGTATCCAAAAAATTTTCGGAAGTTTTAATATTGCTTTCAAAATGTGCATAACCTCTTACCGGTGCTCCCCATAAATTCAGAAACGCATTTTTTCAGAAAACATTAGTCAGAACCCGTTTTTCAGAAAGTCAAAATTCAGAGATCGGTCAAAATTCAGAAGTCAAATTTCGGAAGTCAAATTTCAGAAGTCAAAATTCGGAAAGTAATCAGACGACAAAAAAATATTTAATTCAGAAACATTTAGTTATTGAGAAGGTATTAAGTATAAAGGAAAAGTAGTGCAATATAAAGTTCAAATTGTGTGCAATGGCAAGCATGGAATTAATTAAATCGTTTTCGCTTTTATCTTTTTCAAATGAATTTACTATATTAAAAAAAAAAAACGCTGGTCGAAGTCTTTATATTTTTCCTTGTGTTTTCTATAGGTTCGCCTCAAGCTGAAACTTGCTACAGTGCTTTTCTATTATTGCCTGCTCGTTGTTTATTATATTTATGAAATTAAATATGTTAGGGTGTCTCAAACGCACTTCGATAGAATTATTTGTTCAAGTTTCACCCAATTTGGATATAAAACCTCCTTTCGTCATTGCTGTGTTCCAGGCTGAAAAAAAACTACGATATCAAGACTCAGAAAGCAATCAAACAGCAAAAAAAAATAAAATTTTAACTTCTGAATTTTGACTTCTGAATTTTGATTTCTAAATTTTTGTTTTTGAGTTTTGACAACTCTTAGAGACCAATTGTACAGCGAACAACGGAACATTCATATGGCGTAGCAGCTAAAAAAGGCTTGCACTGATATGAATGTTGCAGACTCGAGTTCAACGCTCAGCTCCCGAAAAGCTAGCTGATGAAGAAGTGAAATTCAGAAACATGTCCTAGTAACCATCGCCGTTTGTAAACTTACAATTTTTCTCTAATATCAATTACAAAAACCATTGTATAAAGCAATATGAGCAAAGCTCGCTAATTAAATACATATGTTACCTTTAATTGAAAAAAGAGTTCTCGTTCGTTACAGCCTTAATGTCTGCTTGAAGGAAAAAATTCCGGTAAAGAATTTTTTTGTTTGTGAAGTGAATTTATATCGCCTAAGGGCCACTTGAAGATTGGCACGTTAGCTTTTTTTACTTACAGCTAACCAGACATGAGGGGTTAAACTCATACATTTTTCACAAAAAATAGCTCGCCGTTCTACAAGTGGGCCTTAGAAACTACAAAACGTATCGAATTAGTCACACATTGACGAAAGACGATACAATTATCAAAAAATTGCTGACAAGTTCATATTTTTCTGTTCGCTGCTGCAAGCATTTTATTCATTATTATCAACACTTCAGCCATTTCAGCTGTTAGCACCTAAAACTCATTCACTGTCCCCCCTGAATCTTCTCAATGTAAGTCACCAACCTCATTATTATCCTTGGCCGCTGATGTACTGACAGGCTGCATTACCGAGGGGGATATACTAATTTTAATCCCTTTGGAGAGTTTTTAAAATTAAAAAAAAAAAAAATTTTTAAACATGTTCGCGTGCTTTGCATCACACTGCTGTATGTTACTGTCAGTGCTAATTTGTAAATATGTGCGTGTATCTGAAATTGAGTATGTAAACAAGCAACTATGTCAAAAAATATTGGTTATTAGCAAGAAAATGCCATCATCAACATCAACAGCTGTTGTCAACCGACATTGAGTATGTTGTTAAATGACAAAATTCGTTAGTGTTAAACTCAACGTATATATTACGCACACATACCCATAAGCATAAACACACACACACGTAGATTTTAGTACGTTGTTGTTGAACTTGTTGCTTTGATTTGCATTGTTTAGGTTGCAGGCATACTCTTGTCTGTTTAAATTCCAACAAATCCTTGAACTTTTTTGAACTTTCGCTAGAGCAAACCAAAGGCTTAGATGTATGTTGATATGTTTATGTGAGCATATGTTTACATTTAATGTATAAATTTGTACAAACACACATACATACAAATATTTCTATTTATTGCTTGTGTGCTTCAGTTTGCGTTCTGTGTAAATTAGTAGCTCGCGTTTTAGTATTTGTAATATTGTGCGTGCTAGTGTGAGTGTGAATGTTACACATGTTCACATTCAACTAAACCACATATGCACTTCTGTGCTTCTAAAAGTATGTCAAGTGTTTCAACATTTCCATTATTTGAATACTTAAGTACTCACTTTTGGTTACCCCTTTTGTGTTGTGTTTTGTTTTGCGTGTCGTTTAGATTCAGTCGTTTTAATCAAAATACTCGTGTTTGTGGGTTTTTTGTTGTTGTTAGTTAGAGAGCTTTGTTTTATTTTTGATGAAGGTCTTATTTCAAAGGTTGATGCAGATCGCAATTTTATTGCTTAATATTTCAATTATTCTCAGGAAAAAGTAAATATTTAAATTTAAGTGAATTAGTAAGAGGATATAGGTAATGGCAGTACTGGCATATGGTAGATCTAGAAAAGGAACAAGAAAATTTTGTTCGAGTATGTTACTTAAATTTAACTGTTACACATGTCATTTAAAACTTTGAGCAAGCAAATCTTATGTTGATATAGTTCTACCTTAATGTGTGTTTACAAAGTTGCCACTTATTTTCAGGATCGAAAAAAAATTTGATTGAGCCATGTCCGTCCGTCCGTCCGTCCGTTAACACGATAACTTGAGTAAATTTTGAGGTATCTTGATGAAATTTGGTATGTAGGTTCCTGAGCACACATCTTAGATCGCTATTTAAAAAGAACGATATCGGACTATAACCACGCCCACTTTTTCGATATCGAAAATTTCGAAAAACCGAAAAAGTGCGATAATTCATTACAAAAGACAAATAAAGCGACGAAACTTGGTAGATGAGGTGAGCTTATGACTCAGGATAGAAAATTAGTAAAATTTTGGACAATGGGCGTGGCACCGCCCACTTTTAAAAGAAGGTAATTTAAAAGTTTTGCAAGCTGTAATTTGGCAGCCGTTGAAGATATCATGATGAAATTTGGCAGAAAGGTTACACCTATTACTATATGTACGCTTAATAAAAATTAGCAAAATCGCCCACTTTTAAAAAAAAATTTTTTTAAAGTAAAATTTTAACAAAAAATTTAATATCGTTGCAGTATATAAGTAAATTGTGTCAACATTCAACTCCAGTATGATATGGTGCAACAAAATACAAAAATAAAATAAAATTTCAAAATGGGCGTGGCTCCGCCCTTTTTCATTTAATTTGTCTAGGATACTTTTAACGCCATAAGTCGAACAAAAATTAACCAATCCTTTTGAAATTTGGTAGGGGCATAGATTTTATGACGCTAACTGTTTACTGTGAAAATGGGCGAAATCGGTTGATGCCATGCCCAGTTTTTATACACAGTCGTCCGTCTGTCCTTCCGCATGGCCGTTAACACGATAACTTGAGCAAAAATCGACATATCTTTAATGAACTTAGTTCACGTGCTTACTTGAACTCACTTTATCTTGGTATGAAAAATGAACGAAATCCGACTATGACCACGCCCACTTTTTCGATATCGAAAATTACGAAAAATGAAAAAAATGCCATAATTCTATACCAAATACGAAAAAAGGGATGAAACATGGTAATTGGATTGTTTTATTGACGCGAAATATAACTTTAGAAAAAACTTTTTAAAATGGTTGTGACACCTACCATATTAAGTAGAAGAATATGAAAAAGTTCTGCCGTGCGAAATAAAAAACCCTTGAAAGCTTGGCAGGTATTACATATATAAATAAATTATCGGTATCCTACAAATGATGTTCTGGGTCACCCTGGTCCACATTTTGGTCGATAACAATTACCACCACTCCCTTTTAAAACCCTCATTAATACCTTTAATTTGATACCCATATCGTACAAACACATTCTAGAGTCACCCCTGGTCCACCTTTATGGCGATATCTCGAAAAGGCGTCCACCTATAGAACTAAGCCCCACGCCCTTTTAAAATACCCATTAACACCTTTCATTTGATACCCATATCGTACAAACATATTCTAACGTCACCCCTGGTACACCTTTATGGCGATATCTCGAAAAGGCGAACACCTATAGAACGAAGGCCCACTCCCTTTTAAAAATACTCATTAACACCTTTCATTTGATACCCATATCATACAAATAAAGTCTAGAATCACCCCTGGTCCACCTTTATTGCGATACCTCGAAAAGGCGTCCACCTATATGGCGATATCTTGAAACGGCGTCCACCTATGGAACTAAGGATTACTCCGTTTTAAAATACTCATTAACACCTTTCGTTTGATGCCCTATATTGTACAAACGAATGCTAAGGTCACCCCTGGTCCACCTTTATGGCGATATCTCGAAACGGCGTCCACCTATGGAACTAAGGATTACTCCCTTTTAAAATACTCATTAACACCTTTCTTTTGATACCCATATTGTACAAATACATTCTAGAGTCACCACTGGTCCACCTTTATGGCGATATCTCGAAACGGCGTCCACCTATAGAACTAAGGCCCACTCCCTTTTAAAATACTCATTAACACCTTTCGTTTGATGCCCATATTATACAAAAAAATTATAGGGTCACCCCTGGTCCACCTTTATGGCGATATCTCAAAACGGCGTCCATCTATGGAACTATGGCCCACTCCCTCATAAAATACTCTTTAATGCCTTTCATTTGATACCCATGTCATACAAACACATTCCAGGGTTTCCCTCGGTTCATTTTCCTACATGGTTATTTTCCCTTATGTTGTCACCATAGCTCTCAACTGAGTATGTAATGTTCGGTTACACCCGCACTTAACCTTCCTTACTTGTTATGCCTTGTTTTCCACAAAGTACAGTACGAAATTAAGGAATCTCGCTATCGATATATGAGTTACTTACCGTTGAGCTTGAGTCTTGAAAATTACATGCAGACATACTTCAGAATGCGATGATACGCGGGAAAAAAGTAGACAGATGGCGTCAGGAACGCGATATTTGGAATTTTGCGATCGAGTTTTGGGTAACTTTCCTGTAAGATAGATATTTAAAACTATAAAGATATCTCATACTCAAACCAAAATCGAATATTAAGGATTTAAAATTCTATACAGAATATATGCAGTCCTATGACTAATTTTTAGTAGCTTCTCATTAAGCTTGAAACATTTCACTTGGTTCGATTCACAGAGACATTTAAACAAATAATACAAAAATTTCGCTTAGTGGGGAACAGGTTAAGATAATAAGAGAAGCCATACGAGAATCGGAGACTTGGAGCCAATGGCGAAGAACAACCGCGTCAAGATATGGTACTATTCGTCCTCTTGTAATACTCTGTACTGACAGTTTATTGTAAAGAATTTTGGGAAATTTCGCTTATTTGAAACCTTCTACTAACGGTCGAATCGCTCAACTTTCGAATAAATATTAGAATATTGGAGTTATTCCGTATTAAAAACTGGTATTTATTTTGACTAATTTGAGAGTAATACCTCACAACTATACTTGACAACTAAAAGCGTGTTTAAATCAAACTGATTACTGATTCCTCAGCTTGTGCTGCTTTTATACTCTCACTTTTCTCGTTCATCCATTTCTACTAAGGTATAGTCATTTCGCGAAGCTGTTTTCCAGATTAATTTTTTCCCTTGCTTGATTCTTAGCTATATACATGTATACATATTTGTGGTTTATAATCCTTCTGCATATGCGTGTGTATGGGTGAGAAACACTTCGGATGATGACTACATCTCTGTGTGAGTTATCTCTTCGTTGCTTTGTATGTATGTGGGTAAATGATGATTAGTTTTATGTACACAAGAGTGTCAGTTTGCTTTATTGTTGTTGGACCTTTAATTAATAACCTTAGTGATGTGAGTGTCACTTAGGAACGCTAATATTCGTCACATTATTGTGATCTTTTGAATGCCTTCTTAGCTGGTTCAGTCGTAACAAATATGAATGTATCATACACATATTAAGCAGGCGAGGGAAGGCTCTGGCGAACCCAAGTTTCTCATGGAAAAAAGGGGGAGGGGTGGGGTGTTAACGGCCTAGAAGTTTTAATGTGGTCATATTATCCGTTCCCGAGGTGGTCGGACTTGTACTTTAATGGTGCGTTGTTGGCGAATGTACCGGTTCTATATCCGGCAAAGGACCATCAACATCGATAACACTCCCCAAAACATTCAACGGTCAAAGCTTTTAGCAAGGGGAAAAACTCAGATAGGTGGCGCCTAAGGCGAGATATTTACAAATTTAATAATGAACGGAACATTTTGGTGATAAAATTTTAAGAAAATTATCCTTAAGCTAAAGAGTAGCAGCCTCACCCATTATTTAGAAGACCAAACGAAAGGAAAATTAAAATTCCGCGAGTTGGCACACGAGTTGAGATAATAAGAAATTCATACGAAGTTTGGAATATTTCGATCGATAGAAATTTTGGTTTGCACAAGAAAAATGACCCATTGTGTTATAAAACAAACCTCTCCTACGGGCGAATGGACATTGGCTATTGTCCACTGGCAATTTCTTTACAATTCGAATCTTCGGATTTCAGTGGCATCTTATGACAGTTATGCTCTACGACGGGAATATTCTAAACCTCTTGACAAACTGCCAATGAACTTTAAAAACGTGTAATAGCTGTGAGCTGTGCAAATTGAACAAGAGGCTAAAGATGCTAGAACGATAAGCAATTTGGCCAGTGTTTGGGGTATGGGTATGGTATAAATAGACATTGCAATAAACTATCATTCGCTCACACAAAAGAGGAACTTTAAGCATGCAATCAAGGCATCATTGCATTCTACAGAGGCGGTTCCAAAATTGACTGCGGTGTTGATGCAGGAATATTTTTTGAACGGCAGACGTCACATTCCGCACGCCTGTTTACCAAACTCACCTATTGTGATCCAAGCAGAGGTAATAGCGAAAAGGTGGATTTGTTACTTTTTTAATATAATCTCTTAATTGCTAATAAAGTAGGCATATACTAAGCCAGCCAATTAGCGTTCAGGGCTTTGGATTTACCACTTACGTTCTCTAAGGCCGTCTACAGCTGCATGCTACAGTAACAGCAACCTTAGCGACTATCACACTCATAGCTGGTCACTGTAAAATTGCCAGGCATGAAAAAGCAAATGAACTAACAAGGGATGGCCCGTTATTAGCTCTCATTGATGCAGTCCATTTACATCAATAAAAGGAAACTTGCATACACAATATCTCCAAATAAAATATTGAAACAGATTAAGAAAAGGTAAATTAAGAATCAAAGCTTCAATATATGGCAGCGGGCAACTGGGCTAACACGTAGAAGGAATGGGAATCCTTTTAAATGACGTAGGGGGCACGAGCGCCCCAGTCCCAATACCGGTGCGCACTGACTACTGCACGCCAAAGAACGTCTTCGTTAAAAACTATAGTATATATATATACCATCGCGGCAGGACTGGAATACCAGACAACATATGGTACCGGGTGCCATCAACATATTCACGGATGGTTCTAAGCTTGACGGGAAGGTGGGAGCAGACTTCTTTTCGCCGGATCTGGGTATAGAGGTCTCTTTTCGCCTAACAAATCACTGTATTGTTTACCAAGCGGAAATGCTGGCAATATTCAGGGCTGTGAACCATCTCGGACCTATGCCTAAGGAGGGTAGCGGGTGTTTATTTTCTCAGAAAGCCAGGCCGCATTAAAGGCCTTGGACTCATTCGCCGACAACGCAAATTCTGTCACTGAATGCCGCAGATCTCTTAACGAGATGGCTCAGTACTTCAGTATCAGCCTTATATGGGTACCTGGGCACAGGGATAGTGAAGGCAACTGCAGAGCAGACAAGCTGGCCAGAAGAGGCACCTCCGATCATATCCTTCGGGGAAATGATTCGGTAGGTATACCCATGGCCACTTTCAGGCTTTGTGTGAACACAAGCACTATAAGAATTACAAATGGACTATGGTCAGCCATATCATCGTGTGAGACATCCAGGCAAACCTGACCCTCATATGACAAGGGGCGCACAGGAGCGCTTCTGATTTTAAACAAATCAGTTCTATCGTCTCTGATAAGAGTTCTAACAGGGCATTGTTTATTAGGCACGCATGGTGCTAGAATGGGGGCAACGACCTTCGACTATTGTCGCAGCTGCAGACGTACAGAAGAGGAAGAATGTGTCCAGCACCTTCTCTGTCATTGTCCAGCGCTTAGTAGGCGTAGGTTGGCCATCCTTGGTAAACCTTTTCTACATGACTTCGCTGAGGTCTCTAGCTATGAAGAAAGGCTCTAGCAAAATTTATAATTTCCACGAGGTGGTTTGACCCGCTTTAGGCAGGGAAGGGGTCCTCTTTGAAACCGTATAGGGTATTACAATAGGCCCATTGGTGGCCTAAGTAGTGAGCTGTTACCATAGTGTCCATCTCCGCCCTTGCAACCTAACCTAACCTAAATGACGTAGTAGGATATGCAAGCAAGAAGGCTGCAATGAAACAGTAGTGTCTAGCTCTAGCAAATAAAAGGTATAGGCAGATCTTGCTTCCAATTCTGGCGCACAGAGTGCAAAAAAAAATTATAAATAAAAGGTTCAATATATATTCGAAGAGATTTATGTCGAGCTTCTCTTCCAATTTGCATCGTGCTTCTTTGGATTTTCCATCAAATTGTGCATGACGGGACCTACATGTTTTATACCGACTCCGAACGGTTTCTGTTAGCAGACGAGTTTTCTCCGAGAAGCTGTCCGTGGCAAAAAAACTGGAAATTTATGCAGAACAAAAGAGACGACAACGCTTAGAATAATATTTTTTTTTTAATATCAACTCATTGGGTTAACTGCCTGCCTTGCAATTAAATAGCGCGCAGAAGTGTTTCCTTCAGAAGTTTGGTACGTTTTGTTTTTCGACTACCAGTTCCTTGTTATTGTTTCTTTATGGGCTCCTCTTGATCCAAAAATTTTTCAACATCCCTCTCCTATGTATCTATACATCAAATTAAAAAAAAAAAATAGCCCACAATCTAGAGGGTACTTGTATATTGTTCTGATAGTGTCGGCATACTTATTGGTAGGCCACTCTCTTCTTCCTTTAGTTTTTATAATTTTCGGTCAGTCGACCAAATTAAATATATCTATTATAATAACAAAAACAGTCAAGAAGAACTAAATTTTATTAAATTTATCACTGCATGGCGCTTTATCGCCAAATGACTGTAATACTTCTAAATATGTCATTTTAAAGCAATTTTTTTCGAATTAACCCATTGTACGTAGTTAATTTATTATTTCATTTTGAACTTTTCCTACTGCCAACGTACACATTTTCAAAAGTACATCATCTGCTTTGCTCCTAATTGATATCACTTACTTGTTTGTAATTATCTCTTTTTTTCTTCTTTGAATTTCCAGGAATACATTTTAATCCCATTAAACCGACGCAGCGTTGCTTTAGGCCACTAACTGTTAAAGTATCAATTTCAAGTGCCAAATTTACATTCAATTTATAAAATTATTTGCTTATTTAGTGTGGAAAATAATATTTAGTGACTTCCAGCGATTAATATTTAGCAGTGCTACCAATCTAGCCACGGGGCCAAAGTGCACTTACTGCCTCTTTACTAAATCTAATTTGTATTTAGTTAGCGAAACATCTCATATTGTTTTATACAATGGTTTTTGTTATTGATATTAGAGAAAAATTATAATTAAAAAATTATAATTAACAAATTCATACTAATGTAAAGGCAGATGCCTTTAACCACTCAGCCATATGAATGGCACGCTGCTCCCTTTGCAATTGGTCTCTAAGCATAAGCCTGTTTGTTGGTATTCCTTTCTACACCATTAATCCCAATTGCGTGGAATACTTATAGGCGCGATGTCGAAAGCTTAGTAATATTGGGTTTATAGCATTTGTTTTATAAGCAGTACTTACTAGTATATCAATGCAATACATGTTCATACTGCTTTATGCCTTTACACTAGTATAAAGTATGAATGTTGGAGATTTCGAGTTCAACACTCCCGAAGAGCTAGCTGATGAAGAAATGAAATTCAGAAACATGTCCTAGTAACCATCGCCAATTGTAAACTTTGTAATTTTTCTCTAACCTCAATAATAAATCTAATTTAGTTTCAAATAGAAATTTTTAACAAATTTTATGCTGCGTTGCAGTCCACAATGGTCGGTTCCATAAGCCAAAAATAAAAAAAAACAAAGTGAAAAGTTTGTCACCAAATGTGTCATTAGTATCTCTTATTATAACAGCCTTTTAAAAGGTATATTGTTTTTTGTTGTGCTCTTTAAGAATAGCTTCAAAACTGAGGTTTTGCTATTAGTTGGTTTTTGCAGAGTGAGCAAGTTAAAAATAATGAGCAAGTTTAAGCTATATAAAAATATATAAAATATCATTGTATCGAAATAAGTAAAAATGAGTATTAAAGCCAATGGCATTTACTTAATTTTGAAATAATTTTAAGTTCTTTAGCTTGTTGTGTTTTTTTTTGTTATTTAAAATTTCACCAGTTCCTTTATTAGTGTTTATTTGCACAAATATTTCAATTTCAGCTAAAGTTTTAGTTGGGTTCCTCACGGATCCTCATATTGGGACTCATATTCTATTATTAGCCAAGGTTTTAGCATTCTATAGTGTTAATATCAGCTGCCACTTTCTGCCACTAACTATCTTTTGCGACAGTTTTCTGATAGCATCACCCTGATAAATTTTTGTCGTATGTTATATGTGCTTACATCTAACATACGACATTATTTTATCCAGTCGACGATATGCAAATGTAAACTTTTGTGTGTATTTGTTGTATTGTTATTGTTATGTATGCAAGATCTTTTAACAACCTTAATTTCTTTATTTAATCCTATTAAACATTGTATTTGCGATAGACACATCTTACCACCCCCATATCTACTCACTTTTTTTATGCATGCGATGCATGTGGGTGGTTGTGGGTCGGTATGAAGGTATCACCTGCACATTGATATCTCTACTGGAAGTATTTTTGGCCACCAACTCCACATAAGAACGACCACTGTGCGGTCATAGCTTTACCACGTAGAACTGGTTTTTAATTATTAATACAATTTACTCTTTAGTTCTTGCGAGTTTATAAGATGAAAAGTAGCTAACCGACTATTTGGCTTTTGGCTATTGGTTTTGTTTGATTTTACTGTGTTGTACATGAAAATTGGCCATAAATGTGGGTAGCAGATTGATTAGAAAATTGTTAAAGCCCAATAGAAATGAAAATTTAAATTGTATTCATTCCTGTCTATTACAAAATTGAACAGCATGTTGTGAGTGCTAGGTTAGACTATCTAGAACTGGCCCATCTATGATGACCTCCATTGACTGAATGCATTCGTAGTTTTCCAGAAAGTTTGTCAACGAAAAGCACCATCAAAAACCAGGACTTATTTTATAAATTAACTTCGTCGTAATAGCTTTGTCACTCCTAATAGCTGGAATCTTAGCCTGGTGAGCGCTGGATCTTTTCCTTCTACAACTCACACTTTCCCCAGCTGCCACCACTGACAAAGCCTAACTAAAAAATATTTGGCGATAGAAGAGTGTGTCCACTCAGAATAAGCCTACAGTCCTATCTTTTTTTTAGTGATAAAAGTAAATTTGCTGGTCAAAGGTCCTGCTAAGAGCTGCACATGACATTTGCAGCCTCGCACTCGATTACACAACTTTCCTGCTTGGTTGATCATATGCAACTTTCGTTTTCTTTTAATCACTTCGTTGGGGCGTCTACAAACTTACAGGGATGTTCGCAGTCTGGATTCGCCCTTGATCGTGGGATTATATAGAAAAGATGAAGGGGAAAATAAGTGTCATGTTGAGAAATTGCGAAAGGGCGTGTGGAAAAATTGTGTAGTTATGGGACATGCAGGCGCTTTTTCGTGATCTCTTAGGCAGCAATTTGTGACGATGATCGGTTCGTCGCTGATATTTTTTAGCATCACTAAGGTATTAGGTAAATTGGGGAGCTTCGACTTCATCCCTTGCAGGACGGACTATTGGGGCCGGCTGGCGTTCTCTACTCTTTTCACATTTACCACTCTTATCCCCTTAAACGAGAAACGAAGTGGGGAAATAATATGGGTAGAGAGCCTAACGATTCTGTTCACAAATGGATTCAGGCTAGAAGGAAGGGCTGGGAATTTAATATAGTGCAATGGGCTTGGTGTTATCCGAACAGGTTGATCACGGCAGTATCTTTTAGGCGGAGGAAACCTCCATAAAAGTTGCAGTAGATGGGATGCCGCTGTAACTGCTAGAAAGCACA